>NC_092041.1:83452791-83752791 GCF_003086295.3 Arachis hypogaea
TCATGGGAGATGGAGAGATTCATCTGAAAGGTCCATCAAGACCACTTCTATGAATTTGTGGCCAAGAAAAAGGTGATCCCTATACAATTCAGTTGGAATTGTCATAGAGGAAGACATCCTCATCGAAGAGGACAAGCCCATCACCAAAAAGAGGATGGAGCAAATAAGAGAGCCCACTCATGGACCTCAACAAGAGCATGAGGAAATTCCTTATGAAATCCCTAAGATACCTCAAGGGATACATTTTCCTCGACACAACTATTGGGAGCAACTAAGGATAGGAGCACCAAAAGCACTAAGGATGGAGCAACAAAGGCAAGGAAGAGACATAGAGGAGCTCAAGCGTTCCGTTGGATCTTCAAGAGGAAGAACTAGCCGCCATCACTAAGGTGGACCCGTTCTTTAATTTCCTTGTTCTTATTTTTTCTGTTTTTCGATTTTATGCTTTATGTGCTATCTATGTTTGTGTCTTCATTACATGATCATTAGTGTCTAGTGTCTATGTCTTAAAGCTATGAATAACTCCATGAATCATTCACCTCTCTTAAATGAAAAATGTTTTAATTGCAAAAGAACAAGAAGTACTTGGATTTCAAATTTTATCTTGAAATTAGTTTAATTATTTTGATATTGTGGCAATACTTTTTGTTTTCTGAATGAATGCTCAAACAGTGCATATTTTTTATAGTGAAGTTTATGAATGTTAAAATTGTTGGCTCTTGAAAGAATGATGAACAAAGAGAAATGTTATTGATAATCTAAAAAATCATGAAATTGATTCTTGAAGCAAGAAAAAGAAGTGAAAAATAAAAAAATACCGAAAAAAAGTGGCGAAAATTAAAAGAAAGAAAAAGAAAAAACAAGCAGAAAAAGCCAATAGCCCTTAAAACCAAAAGACAAGGGTAAAAAGGATCCAAGGCTTTGAGCATTAATGGATAGGAGGGCCCAAGGAAATAAAATCCAGGCCTAAGCGGCTAAATCAAGTTGTCCCTAACCATGTGCTTGTGGCATGAAGGTCCAAGTGAAAAGCTTGAGACTGAGTGGTTAAAGTCATGATCCAAAGCAAAAAGAGTGTGCTTAAGAACTCTGGACACCTCTAACTGGGGACTTTAGCAAAGTTGAGTCACAATCTGAAAAGGTTCACCCAGTTATGCGTCTGTGGCATTTATGTATCCAGTGGTAATACTGGAAAACAAAGTGTTTAGGACCACGACCAAGACTCATAAAGTAGCTGTGTTCAAGAATCAACATACTAAACTAGGAGAATCAATAACACTATCTAAAATTCTGAGTTCCTATAGATGTCAATCATTCTGAATTTCAAAGGATAAAGTGAGATGCCAAAACTGTTCAGAAGCAAAAAGCTACTAGCCCCGCTCATCTAATTGGGACTAAGTTTCATTGATATTGTGAGATTCATTGTATATTCTCTTCTTTTTATCCTATTTAATTTTCAGTTGCTTGGGGACAAGCAACAATTTAAGTTTGGTGTTGTGATAAGTGGATAATTTATACGCTTTTTTGGCATTGTTTTTACATAGTTTTAGTATGATTTAGTTAGTTTTTAGTATATTTTTATTAGTCTTTAGTATATTTTTATTAGTTTTTAAGAAAAATTCACATTTCTGGACTTTACTATGAGTTTGTGTGTTTTTCTGTGATTTCAGATATTTTTTGGCTGAAATTGAGGGGCCTGAGCAAAAATCTGATTCAGAGGCTGACAAAGGACTACTGATGCTGTTGGATTCTGACCTCCCTGCACTCGAAATGAAATTTTTGGAGCTACAGAAGTCTAAATGGCGCGCTCTTAAATGCATTGGAAAGTAGATATCCAGGGCTTTCCAGCAATATATAATAGTCCATACTTTGCCCGAGTTTAGATGATGCAAACTGGCATTTAACGCCAGCTTTCTACCCTATTCTGGCGTTAAACACCAGAAACAAGTTGCAAGCTTGAGTCAAATGCCAGAAACAAGTTACAAACTGGCGTTTAACTCCAAAGAAGACCTCTACACGTGAAAGCTTCAATGCTCAGCCCAAGCACACACCAAGTGGGCTCGGAAGTGGATTTCTACATCATTTACTTGTTTCTGTAACCCTAGTAACTAGTTTAGTATAAATAGAACTTTTTACTATTGTATTAGACATCTTTGGATTATCTTTTGATACTTGGATCATGTTTTGGAGGCTGGCCTCTCGGCCATGCCTGGACCATTATCACTTATGTGTTTTCAACGGTGGAGTTTCTACACACCATAGATTAAGGTGTAGAGCTCTGTTGTTCCTCAAGTATTAATGTAAAATACTATTGTTCTTCTATTCAATTCATACTTATTTTATTCTAAAGATATTCATTCACACTTTAACCTGATGAATGTGATGATCCGCAACACTCATCACCATTCTCACTTATGAACGCGTGCCTGACAAACACTTCCGTTCTACCTGAGAAAGTTAGAGTGTGTATCTCTTGGATTCTTGGTCCACGACGCATGGTTGCCTCTCCTAACAACAAAGCCTTCCATTCCATAAGATCAGAGTCTTCGTGGTATAAGCTAGAATCCATTGGCAGCATTCTTGAGATTCGAAAAGTCTAAACCTTATCTGTGGTATTCCGAGTAGGATCTGGGATGGGATGACTGTGACGAGCTTCAAACTTGCGACTGTAGGGCGTGGTGATAGACGCAAAAGGATAGTAAATCCTATTCCTACACGATCGAGAACCAACAGCTGATTAGCCATGCGGGATATCGTAGAGGACCATTTTCACTGAGAGGACGGGAAGTAGCCATTGAGAACGGTGACACCCAACATACCGCTTGCCATGGAAAGGAGTATAAAGGATAGGATAAAGGCAGTAGGAAAGCAGAGATTCAAGAGGGATAAAGCATCTCTACACTTATCTGAAATTCCCACCAATGATTTACATAAGTATCTCTATCTTTATTTTACGTTTTGTTTATCTTTTAATTATTAAAACTCTATAACCATTTGAATCCACCTGACTGAGATTTACAAGATGACCATAGCTTGCTTCAAGCAGACAATCTCCGTGGGATCGACCCTTACTCACGTAAGGTTTATTACTTGGACGACCTAGTGCACTTGTTGGTTAATTGTGTGAAGTTGTGAAAAAGAGTTGAGATTACAATTGTGCATACCAAGTTGTTGGCGCCATTGTGTATCACAATTTCGTGCACCACTCATCCATCACCACTCCATTAAAAGCATTTAGTCCAACTTGAGTAGGCCTTATCTAATCGGCAGAACCTCCTATCTATAGAAATATATGAGTGGGTATGATATTTACCCCCGATCCAACATCTACCAAGGCCCTTCTGACCTTCATGCCTTCCACTGCTACTTCCACGTACAATGGTTTATTATAGTAGAACTCCCCATTGAACGAGTTGTGGTCCCAAAACACCAAGGCGTTTTCATGGGCCTTTACTAATCTTGTGAGCGTATTGACGCCCCCAAAACTTTTTCATTCTTTTGAATGATTCCTATTAGAGCTCTAGTCGCCTCTTTCTGAATGTGGGGTTCTAAGCCAAGTTGGTTAAACATGATTCTACACCCTCGAGATTTCAAAAGACCCCTTGTCAATGTGTCTTTATCCAAGGACTCCTCCATGGTGACCATCTCTTCTGCTTCATCTACGATCTCTGTTAGTGTTACCTCTCCTTCAACACCTATCATTCCAACATCATATTGAGAAAAAGGAGTGATCTTCACACCTTCTTGGTTTTATTCTCCATTTAGGAGTATCTTCCCTTCCTTCGCTTGCCTATGGAACATCGTCCTCAGCACATAACGATCAGTCAATCCATAGCTCTTATTTTGGTGCACCATGCAATACTTTGGATCTCTCAAGTCTTCAGGTGATGTGGCTCTCTATCTATTTTGGAGTTTATTGTTTCATCCTCAAACCACCCATTTATGAAAATTATGGCCTGAGCTCTAGAAAGGGGTAGCGGGGTGGAAGACTGTTTCTGTTAGAACCCCTAGAATAGGAACGCCTTCTGCCGCTGCCATCAGCAGCACACACCTCTAGAGGGGAAACATCTTTAGATCTCCTCACATTTTGCTTCATTGCCTCAGTCATGTCAGATGCTCTCTTTAAGAGCTTAGAGAAAGTGTTTATGTTGCTCATAAAAAGATAAATTTGGGATTCGTCTTCCATATTTCTAATACACCCGTACACTAACTGTGGCTCTGGGAGGGTGTCCATGCAAAGTAAACCTTGATCTCTGCATCTCTTGATAAATGCTACCAATCCTTCTCGTTGTCTCCATTTCACCCTTCTTAGGTCCATGATGTACATAGATAGTTCCTCTTCTAGGAACTTGTTGCAGAACTCCGTCACTAATTGCTCCTAGGTGTTGATTTTGTTGGCTTTCAACTTGGCATACCACGTGAATGCCCTTCTTGTCAATGATTTTGAGAACTCCTTGATCTTGAGTTCCTGGTGGTTCTTGAACACCCTGAGGTTGTCCAAAAATGATAGGATGTGTTTCTTAGCACTTCCGGTACCATTAAACTTGCAAAAGGTAGGCGGTTGGTACCCCTTAAGGTACGGTTTTGCCAAAATATGATGCCCAAATGGTGGACTTATATTCCAAGTGGGTTCACTTGCTTCTTTTTTGTCCTTTAGAATACGCGCCAACTCCCTACGAGTGACTAAGGTGTTATCGTCTTCTCCTATATTTTCTTGATTCACGAATGGAGGTAGTGAGGGGATTATATACCTCGTTTGATCCCTAGCCATCATTTTTGTGATCAAAGCTTGCATCTTTATTTGGTTGTCTATCATATAGTTATACACATGAGCAGGGATGGTTACATGAGTGTGCACACTAGCGGTACCTCCATCATGGGTTGTGAAGAAATTTGCATAGGCATGAGCTCCTTCTCCTCCTGTACCCAAATTCTGCTTCTTCATGTGTTCTTCTTCTTGGTTGTGCCCGTCCTCATCTTGAGGTGATCCCAACCTGAGATTAAGTTTCCGAGGGGTTATTGAACATCGCCTATGTGGTCAATTCTGCCTATAATGAGTATTGCTAGACTCATCCATCACGTCGAAGTATTCCTCCCCAGTGGAGTCGCCAAGTGATTTGGGTGAGTTTTGTGAAAAATAGATTAAGTAAAAAATGATTGAGATGAGAGATTTAGGGTAACTAAACTTGTGAGGAAAACACTTCTATTAATGGCAAATAAGCAACACAAGAACTAACAACGAGAAATAGAGGTGAAGAATAAGTATTGAGACCTCCACTAATGTCACAAGAGGATGAATGATCTCTTTTAGAGTGGACAAGGGTTAATTAATCCTGCTGTCAGGTGTTCTGGTGGAACACCCGAATACTAATTTTATGTATAAAGTTGATAAACAAAATGATGAACAATGAGAAGGATTTGGGGAGAGAAAAAGATGGATATGAGCTTCCAAGTTTTCAGAAAAAAAGCCTGTTTAAAGAGGTAGCTTGAGATCCTTTTATAGTGTAAAGCCATTTTGAGGAGAGAGTCCATTGTCCAATTGTTACAGTGTGATGTTTAGCCTACTCTTTTTATCCCAAGGCTTATTACTAAATAAGATAGTTAACAGAAAATATTCTTAGGTGTTCCCATCACTTCAAGTCTTTTTAGCTAGAAATGGAGGAAGTTTATTCCCACAAGTTAAACTAAAGTTCTGTTGGGTGTCCATCACAGGGACGTGTCCGGGTAAAAGGGGTGTTCATGACATGTGACATTAGTGAAGGGACATCTAGTTTGGTTTTCTTTTAACTAGATGACACTCTTTATACTCCAAATCCAACCAATCCACTTTCACTAACTTAGTTCTCACTAAAGAGAAATCCAACTCCTCAAGGTGTTCTTTTGGGTTCTATCCTTTTATCCAACACCTTTAGCAGGAACTTGACTCTTTTTTACCATGTTTTTGGGTCATTTTAAAATTATTTATGTATAAAAAAATATATTTTTGGTACACATGTTGAAGGAATAAAGTTAAGAAATTAAAATCTATAATTTGGGAAGATAAAATATTTAGAATGCGAATTAAAACACTAATCATAAAACTTTTGGACCGAAATTGGGTCAACGGAATAAAATAAGTGAACCGGGCCCAAGTTATGTCCAAGCCCACATACATAAACCACCAACTTAACAATTTCAGTTGGTGAGATTTTGGTGGACGTTGGGTTTGCCAGAGAGGAGGAAGGACCCGGAGTTTTGGAAACTGCCGACATTAAAGTACGATTTAAGTTTCATTTAAATACCATGTAATGTGACATAAAACCTTAGGCTAGATGCTTCTAGGAATAAGATTAAATTGTGCAATTGGGTGGATTTTATGTTAGTATGAGTTGTGAATAGAATGACTGAATGTGTGATGTGTGACTAATTGCATGAGAATATGGAATGAGCATGATTGAATGAAATTTTATGTTCAATGTTAAGATTGATTATTGATGAGAAAGATTGGGCTAGAGGCTGTGACCAGGTAAATCCAGATAAGTGTGATAGATTGGAATGTGTGAATTTGGTATGAATTATGCTTGGATTGGTAATTATTGGAATTGGTATTGAATATGTGAAAGGTTGTTGGATTTTTTAGTTGTTGATTAAAATGGTTTAGAATGAATAATTAGGCTTAGATTTGAACAGAAATAGGTATTTTAGGTGTTGGATGATTGAGAAATAATAGAGAAGTATTTGACGATGTGTATGGATGGTTAGGATTTGATTTGGTATGGTTTGGTTTGTATTGGATGGAGAGTTTTTGAAATTTGAGTAATTTGATAAAATTGGTAAAAAGTTATTTTTTGGCTAATTTCAGTGAGGCATAACTTAGTTTTCGGAGTTGAAAATTCAACAAAGTTAGATTTTTATAAAAGTTTATTCAATGATCTTTCCAATGGTTCAAGATTGGTTGAAAAATGAGTTTTGTGTAAAAAGTTATAAAAGTTCAAATTTTGGGTTGAAAGAAAGAATTTCTGCAACATTTCAGCTTTTCGAAAAATCTAGCAGTCATGCGTACATAGAAGGCATGCGTAGGAGAGTAAATGGTTTTTCCTAGAACTCTCGTATATGCGACAGTGGTCTGCATATGCAACAATGCCATTTTTAAGCTCATGCACATGCGAAAGTGTCATCGTACACGAGCAAACGTTTCTGTCAAATCTTCTCGCACTCACAAAGGTGGTCCGCGTACGTGACATTCCAAAATTTTGAAATCATACGTACACAAAATGCATGAGTACGCATGACCACTCTATTTTGTTGAAAATGAATTCTTAAGTTTTCAACCATTCTTCTAGCCTTCTAAACCATTGTAAGCCCTATTATGAGTCTAGAGCCGATGTAATAGAGGGTAGAGGAGTTAGGAACGAAACCTAATGAGTCATGACAGTGAATCGAAGAAAGACACATTAAATGTAATGAGAGATGTGATGAGGATGATTATGTTAAAGAGAAATGATGATGATTGATTTTGATTGAGGATGATGAGGATGATTATGATAATGAGAGATGACGATGATTGATTTTTATTATGATTTTGAATGAAGTAAAATGAGATTGAAAGTGAATTTGATAACGAAGTTGACTCTGATTGGGATATTGTTGGCAAAAAATTGAATCCGCACAAACTACCGGCAAGTATATCGGGTCGCGTCAAGTAGTAAAACTCACAAAAGTGAGGTCGATCCCACAGGGATTGATCGATCAAGCAATTTTAGTTGGATAATTTATCTAGTTAAGCTAACAGTTGGTTAATTGAGTGAAATTTGATTAACAAAATGTAAATTGTAAGAAATTTAAAGTGCAGAATGTAAATTGCTTGAAAGGTAAATGGCAAGAAACTTAAATGACTAAAACTTAAAAAGCAAGAAAGTAAAATAGCTGAATCTTAAATTGCAAGAAATGTAAATGACTGAAATCTTAGATTGAAAGAAAGTAAAAGTGCATAATCTAAACGGCAATGAAACTTAAATTGCATGAATTATAAAGGGAATTGGGCACTGGGAATCAAAACAGCAAAGAAAAATTGCAATTAAAGTCAAGTCAGAGTGATCTAAATTGAAGAAAATCAAAGAGAAAGATTCATCAGGGATTGGAGATATCATAATCCATCATGAATCAAATAGGTCTCAACTTCTTTCTCAATCATATGAGTAGATCTATGGCAGATTATAATTGATTGGATCCCAATTCCTTGGCAATCCAATCTCTCTAATCACAATCAATCTTGCCAATTCCTTGATCTAATTGTCATGAGAAGAGGTTAAGTGCATGTCTCTCATCCATAAGCCACACTAACTCTCAAGATCTCAATTCCTCCCGAATGGTGTTGATCAAGAGAGTAGTGAAGGATAGAGCTCCACTTCTAATGCAAGTGATTCCTCTTCCGAGGCTCACACAAGCATTCAATTGAATTAAACCCCCTTCCGGAGTGAATAATTCACAATCAAAACAGATGTTATCCTATAGCTACTTAAATGAATTAAGAAGAAGAAGAATTTCATTGATTCATTATGATTACAATAGAGCTCCTCTCCCTAATAAAATTGGGGTTTAGTTCATCATTGCTCAATCAAAACAGAAAATAGAAAAAAGCAGAAAAGTACAGAAGGAAAAATTATAAATGAAATTGAGTGCAGAGTTTCCCAACTAGGGTCCCTGACTCCCCAGCCTTCCCGATCCCCCTTTTCTAAATCAAATTCTCTATTATTTATACACTTCCTTCTTTCAATTCTTCAAGTCCTTGGATTGGGCTTTTGGCCTCTGTTGAAGCAAGCTAGAGTGGGTCTTAGTGATGTTGAAGAGGGACGTTTGGCAATTAACGTTCATGATCTGCATGGGTGCTCAATTGTACTAGGGCTGGTGTCAACGTTGGTGATCAACGTTTGTAAGAAAGCGTTGAGTCAAATGTTATTTTTGAAAAGAATTGAGCGTTACTGCCAACGTTTGACTCAACGTTGGTGCACCAACATTTTTCCATCCACGCGCGTGCGTCGCCCACGCGTACGCATCAAAATAGCGTTTTGCGCATGCGCGTCGCTCACGCGTTTGCGAGACTGGCTAAAAGTTGCTTCCATGCGTACGGGTCATCGACGCGTATGCGTGGCAGCAAGTTTTCCAACTCCAAATTCTGGGCTTCTCATTGAGGACGTTAGAGGCAGCATTTGAGGCAACATTTGCGCACCAACGTTCTCTTGTACGCGTCAAACTGGATTTTGGCCATTTTGTCATGTGCGTAGCTTATGCGTACGCGAGAATTCCACTTCGACGCGTACGAGTCGCACTAAAATTTTTTAGCTTCAGAAATGAAAATTATCGAAGACGTTGGTGGTTTCCTCCAACGTTGGCACCCAATTTTACAAGAATGTTGCATGCCCTTTCTTCTCCAATGTTTGAGGTAACGTTGGTGAGCCAACTTTGGCCACCAACGTTACTTCATCTGCTTCTTTCTCTGCTTCTTCCTTGCTTCTCTTCACCTATCATCAACCAAACACATGCATCAAAGCCTTGCCAAAGTCACAAGATTTTGCACCATTCATAACAATCAAGTAAATCTTGCATAAATCTCATGAAAATGCACCAATTAACCATGTTTGATTGAATCAAGATATGTGTGAATTTCTAATCGAATTACTTATTTATTGCTCAAGAAAGTGCATGAAACCTAATGAAAACGCATAAAAAATGCTTGTGAAACTAGCCTAAGATGACTTGTCATCAGATATACCTACCTGGTTAGATGCAGTGGCGTTGTTCCACTTGCTCCAGGATAAGGGAGGACGGTGGTTTCATCCCGCTCACAGAAATAATGAGTTTTGTCCCGGCAAGAACGGTGGTTTAATCCAACTTGTTCATGGTTTTTCTCAGTTGAAAGGTGTACAGGGTACTCACCATGCGAGGTATACAAAGCATTCAAGTTTGCGAGATATATACGGTGCTCACCCTGCGAGGTGTACGGAGCACTCAACTCTGTGAGGTATACAGGGCACTCAACCATGCAAGGTTCTTTCTATCTGCGCGATGTACAGGACATTCACCCTGCGAGCTATATAGGGTATTCACCCTACAAGGTGTACATGGTACTCAATCTGCGAGATACATATAGTATACATATATGCGAGAAAACAGCAGAGGGATAATATTCGGATTAGTTACTGGATGTGTCGGGTTCTAGCAAAGTAACCAACACGTGAGCTCATGGCCAGTAGGACAGATATGCATCATCTGCATTTGATTGATTTGTTTGGGTTTTCTACTTGTCATGGCTTATTTAATTGTGCATACTAAGTGATTATGTGCTAATTGCTTTACCGAATTTACTTGTATATTATTTGTTTGTCTTGTTTGTGTTTGTATATCTGAGAGGTCCCTTATGCTGGTGTCGGTTGACGCTGAGGGCTATTTTGTTTGGAGTTTGGAGAGTTATGGAAACAATAAGAAAGGTGAATCATATTTGTATTCCCTAAGATAGTTGCCTAATCATAGATTTATGAGAACCTAGGATGAAAAGATTGTTGTGTGGAAGTTTAAGATTGCTTTGAGAGTTTTTGTTATCTTATATTGTATCTATTTAGCATTTTTACTGTACTGGAAACCCATGGGTTAGGGGTTCTCATTCCGTATATATTCCATGTTTTTCAAATGCAAGCCTTGGTGCTCCACGGTGAGCTGGAGTTCATCTGAAAGACGGCGAAATACTTGTGAGTTATGGATTGTATTTTTATTTAGATATCTTTCCCCCTTATTTTGGAAAACTTTTATGATGTTTATGTATATATTTCTTTTGAAACCTTGCCTATAGAAGTTTTGATGTATTTTTGGGAGAGATAGGAACTGTCATCCACTATTTTTATTGTTGTAACCCTAGCTGACCTAAACTTCACATGTCGTGACTAGTGACTATCATTTATATATAAATTCTATCTTTACTCTATTCTTCTTTTCAGTTTTTATTTTACCCTACTTTTTTGAACGCGCTATAATCGATACGTGTGTGTTTGCACTCACGATTTTCTTTATTTCCTTTTCAGGATTCTTGTTTAATAATTTCTTTTATGTGTGTGTGTGTGTTACAACTCCATCTTGAGTCGTACCACATTATTATCATTGAATTATGACTCGAGCATAAGAATTTGAATGGTAGGGTGTTACAAACTACACTTCCTTCTCAAATTTCAAATTCCAACACCAAAATCACTCCCTCTCAAATCCTCCACCTCTTTTCGCTCCCCCTCTCTTATTTTCTCGTAAATTTCACTTCTATACTATTTAATTTCAATGCCTTTGTTTTCCTATTACTATCTAATTCCCTTCCTTAATCTCACTTCTTCTTCTTTTCTTTTTTCATTTCCTTGAATACTTCACAAATTACTCCCATTTATTGTTGTTGCCTCATACTAAGCTTCTGGCATTTGGTTTGCTGTCTTCGATCTGAAGGTTCGTCATTGCCATTGTTCTTTTCCACACCGCCAAGAGTAACATAGTTGTTTCTGCCTTCGCTATGCTTTTGCGATCTAATTTTGCATCCTCTATTACTTCTTGGTATTCTATTCAGAGTTCTCTACTCCACTTGCTAGGTTTGATGTGGATGAAAATACGAGACAGAAAATGATTTTAACCATAGCAGATTATGCTAGGGGTGTAGTAGAAGGAAAGGTTAAAGATGAAGCTGGAAGAGTTCTAATCCGAATAAAGGATAGGTACGAATGCGTTGCCACATCCAAGTTGATTTTTTCACTTTTACTATACGAAGCACAGATACTTCACTGAGTTGTCATGTCCATGTGTTAGACATATTTTAGATATGAGAGTCGTTTGACACTCATCGATCTAACACACATGCTGTATATATCCAACCGTTTATTAATAAAAAAATTAACAATTAGTTATACTTTAGTCAAAATTGGTCGATTCACCAAAAACCGACAATAAACTGCACATTCATGTTGCAACACATCAAAGGTGATGCACCTCAAATACAAGAATCAAACCTGCTTCATCCCATTTGGAGGCTAAGGGTGTTGCTAGTTGGTACTAAGCCAAGGCAACACTCATGATATTTAATTTTGTACTCGCTCTTTTTTAAACTAATCATATTTTTAATTGTATATAATTATTAAAATAAATATTAATTTGTTTAGATATTTATAAATTAAAAAAGTAGAAAAAAATACTTTTTGTTAATCATAATATATTTTCTCTTTCTATGATTATATGATATTGTTTTAATAAATGCTTAAAGTATATAATAGATATTAGAAATATAACCATTAATGTTGCCTTCTCCTATTAGCCTAAGCTTTTAGAATGAGTGGTTTCATGACATGGTATCAGAGCTCTATGTCTGAAAGGTCAAAAGTTCGATTCTTGGTGAACTCTAAAAGTGAAAAAAATAGCACAAGGCAAATAAAAAGAAAGCTTATGCACAAATCAAACAAACCCAAAAAAGAGACTCTTGTTTGAGGGAGAGTGTTAGAAATATAACCATTATAAAAATTATGGATCTTTTAATGCTTACTTTCTCTCTTAAAGTAATTATATTCTTCGATGCTTCTTTCTCTTCCCAATTAATTATAATTTTGAGCATCGAAGAATTAAAAATAGTTTTTTTATCCGTTAATGAAAAAAAAGAATTATGTGAAACTAAATCAATTACAAAATATTTTTCAGATGCAGACTTCTTTAACTAATCTAGAAAGTGAAAAACATCCAATTAATGTGATACGTGATATATAATCATATCATCTTTGGGTCTTTAGGATTTTGTGTGGATTTAAACTAGGGTTTGAGCTTAAACCCTCTAATGAGATTAAGTGACCAAGGAATTGGCAGTTAATTGAGTTAGAGAAGGATTAAACTACCAAGGAATTGGAGTCTAATCACTTAAAGTTGCTGTGAATTGAATCTTTGTATGATCAAAGTAGTTAATAAAAATTGTTAATCCGAAAGTCTAAACATCTCTGAAACCTTAACTGTCTTCTCATATTAATTCTCACAACCAATTTACTTTTTGCTTTCTTAATCATTCTGAATTACTGGTTAATGCAAGTTAAAACTCAAAACAGCCATTTTTACTTGTCTGACTAAGTGAATCATTCGATTATTGTTGCTTGATCCATCAATCCTCGTGGTATCGACCTTCACTCACCTGGGGTATTACTTGGTATGACCTGGTGTACTTGCCGGTTTATTTGTTGATTATAAAATCCACACAAAGTTTTTGGCGCAGTTGCCGGGGATTGATTGTGATTGACAACTCTCGTTGTTTGATTTCTTAGATTAGACATTCTTAATTTTAGTTTTTATTTGTTCTTGTTCTCCAATTTTTTCGAAAATTTAGTGTTATTTTATTTAAAATTTTTCTCGTAATTTTTGAATTTAAGTTTGGTGTCCCTTAGTTATTTTATTTTTTCCTAGTTATATTTTTTTCCGAATTTTTGTGTTCCATTTGCTTATTAATTGTTTGAATTTTTTGTTTAATTTATTCAGTTATTTTATTTTATTTCTTTTACCCAAGTTACTTCATTGGAAATTTTCTACACTCTGACGTAGAGATTTCTACCTTTTCTTGTTTTCTATTTGTTTATGAGCAGGAACAGGAACAAATAACCTCTTCTAGACTTTGATCTTGAGATTGAAAGAACCTTGAGAAGGCGTTTACAGTAGGTTAGAGCTTACAAAGCCGGTGAGAATCTCAAGGATAATTTTGAAAAGGAAGTTGAAGAGCTCACTATGGATCCCAACAACAACAATGTTGTTAATCCTCATGTTCTCAATGGTCCTAATATTCCTGAGCAACCTAGAAGGACACTTGGGTCATACACTACTCCTAGTCCCAATTTCTATGGAAATAGTATTGTTGTACCTTCTGTGGCTATTAACAACTTTGAGCTGAAACCTCAACTCATTACTTTGGTCCAACAAAATTGCTAGTTTCATGGACTCCTGTAGGAAGACCCAAACTTATTTATTTCTAATTTGCTGTAGGTCTGTGACATTATGAAGACCAATGATGTTCAGCCTGATGTTTATAAGTTGCTCTTCTTTTCGTTTGCTGTACGGGACAGAGCCAAGCAGTAGCTTGATACACAGTCCAAGGAGAGGTTGGATACCTGGGATAAGTTAGTCAACAGTTTTATGACCAAATTCATTCCACCTCAGAAGCTAACAAAGTTGAGGTTGGATGTTCAGACCTTCAGACAGAGAGAGGGTAAGTTTCTTTATGAAGCCTGTCAGAGGTACATGTTGATGCTCAGAAAGTGTCTTCTTGATATGTTCTCAGACTGAATTCAGTTACAGATATTTTATGATGGAATCATTGAGACCGCCAAAATGTCTCTAGATAATTTTGCAGGCAGATCCCTTCACATGAAGATTCTTGAAGAGGCTACTGAGTTGATTAAGATGGTTGCCAACAACCAATATTTATAATCTTCTGAGAAGACCTCTGTGAAGAAAGGAGTCATGGAATTAGACGCCTTAGAAGCGATTCTTGCTCAGAATAAGGCCGTGTCTCAATAGATAAATGTCATTACTCAACACTTGGGTGGACTACAAATTTTAGCTATTCATACCCAAGATTCTTCCTATGACATGAGTGGCAGATTACCTCAAGGTGAGCCTCATAATTATGGTGAATTTTCCTCTGAACAGGTTAATTATATGGGTAATTCCTCCAGACCCCCCAATAATGATCTTTTTTCCAAGACTTATAATCCAAAATGGAGGAATCATCTAAATTTTGGATGGAAAAATCAACCACAGAGACACTAGAGCTTCAATAACCATTAGGGCCATCAAAATAATTTCAATCATAGTGATTTCAACAACAACAATGCACTTTCTCATTCTCAAAAATCTTTTGACTTGAAATCTATAGTTGCAAAGCTCTCCAAGAGTACTCGTAGTTTCATGCAGAAAACCAGAGTTTCACTTAGAAACTTGGAAGTTCAAATGAGCTAAATAGCCATAAAGGTTGTTGAGATTGATTAGAGGACCACTAATACCCTTCCTAACAACACAATTTTAAATCCAAGAGAGGAGTGCAAGATCAACACATTGGCAAGCTTTATAAAGTTTGCTGATGCACTAGGCGAACTCTATATTTTAAAGAAAATTCCTCAATGAAGTAGGCGAACTTTAACAAATTACTCAAGTTCGCTTATTTAAGCGGACCAGTGAATTAAGCATAACCATTGGACCGATTCAATTTGGTTAACACTAGTTATTACTTACGGAAAAGCTCTGCATACAAGCCATTAGGGCTTGTATGCTTTACAAGTTTATTAAACAATAAAATCAAAATACGCGCTGCTCCACGTACGTTGATTACACGCGCTATATAATATCCCGCGTATATCTAACTTCCAAATTTAAAATATTTGTTTCCTTCTTCGTTTTCGTTATTTTGAGATTTGGTTGTTCTTCTTCTCGCGCGTCTTCCCTCATTCTTCTCCATCGATCTTTTCCTTTCCTTTTCTCACTGGTATGTTCTTCGTTTACGTTACCTTTTTCTCTCTCTGCAACTCGAGCTTCGTTTTCTCTTTTGATTTGTTGTTTTCTGAAATCAAAGTTTGAACTCGTTTTGAAGATAATGGATCATTCAAGCTCAGATTGTCTGCTGAATCCAGGCGAAGTGGATTATGAATTTGAATCTAATGAAGTTCCTGAGGTTTGATTTACAGTAATTTGTATAGCATTGTGTAGTTTAAAAATTGCTGAACATTGATTAATTACCTAGAATTTATAGCAGACGCTCGGGTGTAGATCAATTCTTCTTTGGGTGTATTTTAGCTAGAAGTGTGGGTGTATATACACTTTACTGGTTTTTTGTTATTTTTAATTGAGTTGTTGTTGTTCAGGTGTATTATATCAGACATGATTGGGTGTGTTTTTAGTTTTTGACATGGTGTATTCTGCAGCCTGTGTATTGACAGTTTATGGCTTTAAAGGTCATTCTGTAGTTGAGTTGTTGGGGTTTGGGTGTATCATATTAGACATGATTGGGTGTATTTGAATCATATCTATGGGTGTATTCACAGTTCTGACACGGTGTATTGTGCAGCCTCTCTCGGTTGTTGATGACGAGCTTGTTCCGAAGGTCGGAATGACCTTTACCACCCTTGAAGATGCCGGAAAATTTTACAGGAACTACGCCAAGGCTGTAGGTTTCTCTACAAGAGTTCGGTGCACAAATAGGAAGGGAAACGAGATTAAGAATCAACTGATTACATGTAGCAGAGAGGGAAAATGGAAATCTAAAATATCTCCAACCGAGAAGACCAATCCGACAGCCGGTTTAAACTGTCCTGCAAGAATTTATATACACACATTGAAGGATGTCGGTGCTTGGATCATTTCAAAGGTTGTGTTGGATCATTCACACCCCTGCTGTCCAAGCAAAGCAGAGATGCTCAAACAGCACAGGGAACTAAGCATGTCCATTCGTCGTACGATAGAGAATAACGATGAGGCCGGTATCAGACCAAGCAAAACCTACCAATCATTTGTTGCGGCTGCCGGGGGTTACCGCGAGTTAAATTTTATCGAAAAGGACGTGAGGAATTACATTACCAGGGAAGTGCGGAATGTTTCCGAACAAGAAGATGCAAAGGAATTTGGGAAATATTTCTTAAGAATGAAAGAGAAGAATCCGAATTTCTTTTTTGAGCTCGAACTCGAGGAGGATCAATCGATTAAGCTGGCTTTTTGGGCCGATGCAAGAAGCAGAGCCGCCTTTGAGTATTTCGGAGACGTCATTTCATTCGACACCACCTACAATACAAACAGGTAACAAACTGTCCCTGTTTATGATGCTAAATTAATTTATTTTTACGAATCCGCAGCAGAGGTGTATATTGGCTGTTTCATTGGGTGTATTCGAAGCATTTGTTGGGGTGTACCTAATGATTTTGCATTCTGGACCATGGTAATTCGTTTCAGGTATAATTTGGTCTGTGGTTCTTTTGTCGGGGTGAATCACCACGGTCAGTCAACACTTCTCGGATGCTCTTTGATGAAGAACGAAGAAATTGAATCATTCAAATGGTTATTTCAATGCTGGCTTCGTTGCATGGGAGGAAACGCTCCGAAAGGGTTTCTCACCGATCAGTGCACATCAATGAAAAGGGCTTTAGAGGCCTGTATGCCAACAACAGTTCACCGCTGGTGTATTTGGCACATCATGAAGAAGATTCCAAGCAAATTAAACGGGTACAAGGGACATGCCGATATCGAACAAGAAATGAGCCATGTTGTTTGGAACTCTCATAGCAAAGACTCATTCGATAGGAATTGGAACGATTTTCTGGTGAATTTTGGTCTTGCGGACAACAAGTGACTTTCAGGTAATGTGTTTTTAAAATCTGCAGCAGTGGTGTAAATTGTTAGTTCTCTCGGGTGTATTTACAGTCTGTGTTTGGGTGTATTATGCAGATCTGTACAAAGACCGTCACATATGGGTTCCTATCTATCTGGACCACCACTTCTGGGCAGGGATGAGAAGCACACAAAGGAGCGAGAGCATGCATTCATTTTTTAACAAGTACATCACCCGGAACAGCTCGCTTATTCAGTTCATCAAACAATACGATAATTGCCTCGGAAGCAGGGAGCAAGCAGAGAGAGAATCAGATGCTGCAGATTTTTATACGGTCATACCGTGTGCAACCAAATCCTCCATTGAAGCTCAGTTTCAAGATGCATCACTCACGCAAAGTTTAGGGAAGTCCAAGCGCAATTCAGAGGAAAGGCGAATTGCATCACCAGATTAAAGAATTTCGCTCTAGGCTATTCAATATACGAAGTCGGAGAACAAGTTTCCAGCTCAATATTCAACAAGTTCGCGGTTACCCACGACTCAGTTGCAGCCGAGGTAAAATGTCAATGCTTATTATTTGAGTCGAGAGGGATACTGTGCCGTCACGCACTAAGCGTGTTAAGCTTCGAACAAGTAAGCCAAGTGTCTCCTAGATATATACTGGAACGATGGAGCAAGAAGGTAAAGAGGCGACACACACACATCAAGAGCAGCCACGACGAGCCACTAATGGAGCCAAGAAGCAAGAGGTTCGACCAATTGGTTTTTCGTTCGCAAAATATTTGCGAATTTGCCTCTGAATCGGAGGAGCTGACTGCAATTCTGTACCGTGCGTACGATAACGTCATGGCCGAGATGGAAGCATTAAAAGCCAAAAGGAAGGGGAGATCTTCTTTATCCCACGAAGACGCCAACTTGGAATTCGTTAACGAGCTTCAAAGCCCGCCAAGGATACGAACAAGAGGACGTCCAAAAAACAGGCTAGGTTCAAAGCTGGACAAATAGATTACAAATGCCACAAAGAAGAAGAAGACGAAAGTTTTAAGCGAGGTACAAGGAAATGTTCTTTAAATTTGTGGCGATTGAGTTTATTTTTCTCGTTAATAATTTACCTAATGTATGAGTGTTATGTTCAGATAAACGTGTTTGATGCTGCATCAACGGCGCATTCAAATTCCAACCAATATCAAGGGCACGTTATGAATTATCAGCTCAGGGTACCAGCAGCAGGGGATAACTCGTTGGGTGTATAGTTTTATAGTATATGGGTGTAAAAGCACTGTTTCTTTTGGGTGTATTTTTGTTAATTCACAATTTACATATAGACACATATATAGATACATATAGAACAAAAGCTGTAAAAATTCGCAGGTTATGGGTGTATATTTCATTTGATGTTTTTCTTCATATTTTAGTACATGAAATTCATACATTTTGAATACAGCGCAGACAGTTGGGTGTAAATTTTATGCAATCTTGGGTGTATTATTAGACTTGCGTTGGGTGTAACAGTTTATAATTTGCGTTTATAATTTGCGTTTACCACCTGTAATACAGTTTTTTAATACATCACAGACAGTTTACCAGCACAGATAGTTTAACTATGGGAAAAAATATACATGGAATAGAAGTTGTTGATAATTGGCAAATATTTACATCATTTGTTTAATTTACAAACTACCCAGCAGTTGGATTACCCAGTTTCTATATCAGCAGAATTAATCTGACAAAACGGACTCAATAATACAGAGGATGGCTTCGACAGCCTTATAGCACTACTTTCTCTAAATGCCCGATTTCTCTGTTTATTCATCTCACTGAATAGTATCCGGGAAGCATACTCCACTCTATAGTGGTCGACCTCCTCCTACAATTAAAAAGTATATTCTGTTTAAACAGCAATATTAATTCAGTAAAGTAATACAGAGTTATATAGTTCTAAAGACAGTTACCTGTGGCCAATTATCCCATTCATACTTCCCCTTTTTGATGTTTTCCGGCTCAATTAACTCAAGCCACTTCATAACGTAGATAGCGCAGTCATAGCTGAAAACGAAGAAAATAAATTACAAATCTCATTTAGGAAAGTTTAATGTTCAGAGTCACAAATTTATACCTTGTTTTTTGTCCTGATATTTTAACATATGATGCTTTAATTTCCTTCTCATTCTCGCCTTTCTCCAGAGGTTTCCCGCCAGCATATGTTATCAATCTTGAAAATACATATCCCTTAAATACCAAAACAAATCATTAATACACCCGAATGAATGCACAGGATACACCCAACTGAATATGGAATATACACCCAACACAACCTTCGAAATAGACCTATCTATTAAAGTAAAGAAGACAGAGGCAACTTACAGTGAATTTATTAATGTCCTTTCTCTCATCGCTTGGAGCTTTTTTGTGTAGCGGGTCAAGTATTTGACATTTCCGCTTTGTTGTATTTATCAGCCATAACCACCAATGTCCCGAGTGGCAAACAGGAGCAAAAATCTGAAGGATTGCCACATTTCAACAGTGTGTTATTTTATTTGGCATATAAGTAAATAAGCGTACTAACAAATTTAGCAAACGAAAACTTACATATGGATGCGAACTTAATTTTTTTCTATCTATGAAGTGAATGAAACTCGGGTAGGCTTCCACCTTGAATTCCTTTTTCGTTTTCGGGGATATGAATTCCCCCCTTGGGTGATCCGAAAGTGCCATGCTCTGCAAGAATTGCGAAACAAGAAATGAAATACTGAAAATAAACAACTTACACCCAATCTAACCTAAAAAATACACCCAAATCAATGCAGAAAATACACCCAAAGTTCGTAGAAGTAACACTTACCACAATATCGGGGAGGAGACAGTATATTTATTCCTGAAACCTCTTTTCATTTTTCTGGTTTAGGATGAGGCAGATGGCAGATACAATCTAGAAATATATGCCGAAATCAATTTTTAATTAATAAATATTGCAGTTGACTTTGGTGTAAAAACATTAATGTTAGTCTAAAATTACCTGAGATTCTATATCACTTTTTGCCTGGAGGGATGCAAGGTGCATTCTCATCAAAATGTATTCTCCTTGGCCAATCAGAGTGCATATCTCCTCATACTCGTCAGTATCGCCTTTTGCGTCTTCCTTCAGTCTCGTCCCCCAGATGTAGCACTTTTGTTTCATATCATCCGGAATTTGATTTATTCCCCTAGGAGTTTCAAACTTTGCAGAACTTTCTCCCCCAGTCTCCCTCTGAATTTGTGGACTTTCGTCTTTTCCCTTTGCCGCACTGCTTGCTAGTTTTTGGACCAAACTGTCTAGTTGTTCTAGCATACTTGCAGTTTCTGGATATTTTTCCCTTTCTGTCTCCTGCGTTGACGCCCCCTCCTGGCTTGAATCTGTCAATCCAAGGCTGAATGATGGCATTCCTGGATCTGTTTTAGGAACATAGGTTGCTGTCCGTGCCATCATCAACAGGGCAGCAGCGTCTTCTGCGGCTGGATGACTGCGTCATGATGTATAAGAGTAAGAGTAAGAATAAGAATATACGGATGATAAGCAAAGATTGATTTTAGTCTGATGAACTTACATTTTAGTTGGAGCTGGGGGAAGCATGGGTGTGGTTTCTTGAAGTTGTTTGGGGGTTTCAGGAGTGCTGCACAGTTACACAAAATTAATCATGGCGTAAAAAAAAAATCATCAGGAACAATATACACCCAAACTGTTAGCAAATATACACCCAAACCCTAAATAAATATACACCCAATACTATTTTCTTACGTTTCTCTAGTCCCTTCAATCAGTAGCATAGGGGTTGGTTCGAAATCTGTGTCAGTGGTTGTTTGTTGGGATGCCGGCACAAAAACCTGGATCGGGACTCTAAACAAGAATAAAAATGAAAGGTTAACAACGTATTTGAAAATAATAAGGTTATAAGGTTGAAATATTCTTGGAAAACTCACATTGCAAGCGCTTCCGACGGTGTTTGTTCCCTAACAACCATCATATTCGAATCAGTCGGAGTCAACCTAAAATACACCCAAAGAAGGTCAAAAAATACACCCGAACAATTCAAAAAGAAGACGGACTTTGTTTTTTGAGAACTTACATACTTGCAGTTTTTGCTTTTTTTTGCTGCCTTTTTTTTCTTGAATAAAATAATAAAGGTCTTTTTTTCTAAGAAAAATATATACAGAATTAGAAGTAGAAGGAATTAGAAGAACAAAAGTAACGGTTATTTGAAAGAGAAATTACATGCTCTGTGACGGCTGGTTTATACTACTTTGTTCTGTGCGTCCTTGAGAGGAAGGATCATCACTTCCCAAGTTCACAGCCGGTAGTCTAAACAGATTTCATGTTATTCAAACGAAATATACATCCAACTTAGTAAACAACATACACCCAACTTGATCCACAAAATACACCCAAATTGTTTCACAGAATACATCCAAATCATGATAACAAGATTTTATTAAATAATAAAGCTTCTTACGTTTCAGAGGACACATAGCGACCTTCTGTCGATCGCAGGTCAGCTTGGTTCTTCCTGCGAAACAAGATACAATTATTAGCAAACAAAAGACACCAAAATCTCAAATACATAGCCCAGCAAGACATACCCCTCTGCAGCAGATTTATCAACATTTTCCCTTAGCCATTCATCGAGTTCGTCACTTGATATTTCATATCTCTCACTACATTCATAAAATAAGACTTTAACAAAATAATTACGATGATAGACCGTAGTATAGCTTACGAGGTACTGTACCCGTCAAAGTATTGATCTTCTTCAGGAGGTGAATCCTCCACAACAACTTTTTTCTTTTTTTGTTGTTTTCTGGGTGAAAAAAAAATAGTACCAATCAGAAATAAAAAATTAATTTTATCACAGAATTTTATCCAAAGAATTGCTTACTTTTTTGGAGTTGTTTTTGTTTTTTTCTTTTTCTTCTCCTTCTCCGCAGGTGATGATTCTTCGCTCCTATAAGTTAATAATAGACACTTCAGTTAATACACGAAATCTTTATAACGAAGCCAAAAGAAAGGAGTATTAATTTCAGGACATTACTCATCACTTGGTTCAGATTCAGATTCTGAATCAGAATCTGACTCCTCTTGCCTCTGCTTTCTTTTTCTTGAGTCCATTCTGGAAGGCAAACAATTGTCATTTAGAACATACTAAAAATACACCCAAATGAATTCACGAGATACACCCAACTAAATATACAATATACACCCAACGCAGCAAACGAAACACACCCTGCTTAATAAGCTACATACACCCAACGTGGACAAATAAAATACACCCAAACCGAAAAAGAAATTACACCCAAGTATGGTACTTACTTTTTCCCCTTTTTGCCGGGGTGTTTTCTTCCCGAATCCTCTGAGTCTTCTTGAGCCTCAGACTCAGAGGTAGAAGTGTCACTGTCAGTAGTTTTTGTCTGCGAAGACGATGTTGGGCTCGCCTTCCTTTTTTTGTTTTTTTTTTATTTCTTGTTTTTTTTTTCTTTTTTTTCTTTTTTTTTCATTTTTTCTCTTGTCTCTGCCATCTTCACAATCTCCTGAAACATGAGATATTTTAGTTAGCACCATTCGGGTAAATAAAATACACCAACTTATTATGATTACTCACCAAAATTTCCTCTCTTTCTGCATTCATTCTTTCCACCAACTGCTCCTTAGTCCAGTTGGCAATCCATGGCTTTGGTGGTCTTTCAGTCCTGTTCTTGCCTTTGTTTTTTGAAAGATGAAAGTAGATTATCATCAGGGCGAAGAGGCAGCCATTAATTGCCTTCTTCTTCTTCTCTTGATAGTCTGTGATGCCCTTGACCATGAAGGTCAAAACATGCCCCCCAGTTTCTCTCCGATATGCCGTCCATCTTAAAAATTGAGGCCATGTGCACGGGCGATATTTTGTTTATCGTCGTTGGCAAAAGGAACGCCATCTGTATGTAGAGGATGAATATCCTCTTGAACATCAGGCGTTCCTCTTCGTTGCCAACGCTGATTTCCATCATTTCATCGGTAAGACTTTTGAGGGTCTTACCCTGGAATCTTCTATAAATTATTTTGTCATCATCAGAAAGTTTCTTATAGTCAACTTTCTCAGGAAATAGATCTCCTACAAAAAGGAAGACAACAAAGTATCCAAGTCGGTTCAAATACACCCAAGCAACAACTTAATATAGACCTATAATTTTGAGCTAATTACCTGTTGCATTGATGCTAAGCGCATCACCTATTTTTTTTGGGGTTATTTGGAAAGAACCATATCCTGTCTTCAGTCTGTTCTCCCCAAGTTTGAAGTTGTTTGCCAGCTCCCTTAAGAGTTGGTGATCCACCCTTAGTGGTGGGATGTGCATCAACCCACCGAATCCAAGATCCCTCACAATCGCCTTCTTCTCCTCAGTCATGTTTATGAACTTATCATTCAGGAGATGTGTGGCACACTTAAGGTCTTTTGTTTGGTTTCTTGCTGCCATTTTCTCTGAAACTAAAAATACACCCAAAGAGATCAGTAAGATACACCCATATATATATGACTCAGATACACCCATTAATAACAATAAGATACACCCATTGATAACAATAAGATACACCCATTGATAACAGTAAGATACACCCATATATATGAGTGAGATACACCCAAAGATATCAGCAAGATACACCCATTGATAACAGTGAGATACACCCATAGATATTATTCAGATACATGCGTATAGATATTAGTCAGATATCACTCAACCATGCTTCAATATCAAGCCACATTACAAGGTTAAGCAGTTTACACCCCCGAATCTACGGAATAAACCCCCAAAAATCAACAAAAATAGCAGGAGAACTTAGAACAACAACGTAGAACGACGTAGAACTTAGAAGAACGACGTAGAACTTAGAACAGTGTAACAAAGAAGCAAGAATAATAGTAAACCCTAGAAGAACGACGTAGAAGAAAAGTAAAATATACAGGAATCTTAATGGACTTACGTTGAGTATTGTTGCTTTGTTTTTTCTTCAAATTCTTCACGGAGAGTTTGATGGTGTTTTGATGGAGTTTTCGAATAACGATTTCTATATTTTGAACTTTGATTTTCGCTCGAAAATGGGAGGGTTTCCTTGTTTTGAAAGCGCCTTGAGAAATGGAAGAAGTGGAAGAAGTGGAAGAGTCTGCCATACGTAACCGTTTGAGTGTTGAGCGCGTGATTTTGACGCGCCATGTTATCTCTCTTCATACGCGTGAGTTCTCTTTGGGCTGGACCAACTTGTATGCTTGTAGACTTGTATGTGTAGCAGGCCCGTATTACTTATTACATATATAAGAGAAAAAGAATATGGTAATCCATTGTAAACGGATCGGAGCGGGGAATACCCGATTAGCACTTTGGGTTTGGGAGTAAAACCCAGAAGCACTCAGCAGCACACAGAAATAACCCACTACTTCTCCTCCATCTTTTCATTTCTTCACTTAGAAACCCATAAAAATCTCTCTTCCCATTTTTTCCTGATTCGCGCTCGACAGCAGCCTGTGTCGTTTTTACTCTTTCCTTTCGTTTCTCTCTGCGTTCTCTTCTCTGTCGTTTTTGCCAACTCGTTCGCGTTTTGCTTCGTTCGCGAAATCATGGCCAAGGCCGTCGTCTCTGACGAAGAAGGTGAACCCTAGAATTGATCTTTTTCCCCAAAACACATAGAATATCGGATCACTTTTTTGCATTTTTATTGCGATTTGTTCTTCGGATTCTTCCGAAACTCTGACGTTATTGTGCATTTTTCTTGTGTTTTTCCCACCTTTTGTGGTGGCTCTTCGATGCGCGCAGATGAGGTCGAGTACGAGGAGGAAGAGAGGGACCCCGCTGATGGAGATGGTTTGGAAGACGGTCGGGATGTGGACGATGACGATGAGGAAGATGAAGAAGGTATTTTCTTCGTTTCGGTTTGAATTTCTGGGCTTTGCGCTGTTTGGGAGCTGAAATTTTTGTTGTGTGCTCCTTTTGGCATAGTGGTTTTTTATTTCTGCAAAATCTCTTGCTAGAGGTGGTGGCGATGTTGTCGTTGTTTAGTTTTTGTTTGTTAAGAACACTAGGGTTTCGACTTTAGGCCTTCAAATTAGGGTTTATGATGTAGTCCTATTTGGTGCATGTGTGAACTGTTGCACGTGGTGAATGGAGAAAGGTTTTCTTTATTAGTTCGGTGCCTTGTGTTTAGGGACCAGAAGCATTTGCAATTTTGGTGTATTTTCTTGACAGAGAATGAAAATACATGTTTCTGTGCCTATATTGGGTTTTTCTTGGATGAGATGACATTTGTCAGCCTGGATACTGAAGGGGTTGGGGTATTTGATGTATTTACTGTGTTGGTTGAAGTGTTAAGTATAATTTTTAACAGAATATCATGTTGTTGATTTTTCCATGTAGCAGACTCAATTAGTACATTTACTCTATCTAGTGGGATAATAAGCACAGAATTCTGAATGGCTTTATATTTTTGTCTTCTATATCTGTTGTTAACATATTATATAAGAATCACAAGCAAGTAGCAATACCTGTGGGTTTCACTCATTTTGGGGGACAATGTTCCGTATGAGCTTTTATAGATGGTCTGCTGGATGCTTTGGTGGGGATTCTCACATTTTAAAAATGATTTTTTGTTTATTTTGGTTGTTCTTTTGAACTTTTTTTGATTGGGAGGTTCAAATGATGGTTGCAACTTACTGTTTGATCAATCCCTCAGAGGCAGAAATGTGATTGTTGCCAACTTGGTCTAGCTTCCCTTTTGCTTGTTATGTGAATCTAATCTTTCAGTTGGTATCTTATTATCTGTAACTAGTCATGGGAATAATATTTTCCCTTTATAAGCTTTAAATGATGCTTTGTATTGGCACTGATACTCTGCTGCTTTTCCACCTCAATTCAGAAGGGCAGGATGAATATGAAAATGATGGATTTATAGTGGATGATGTTGAAGATGAAGATGAGCAAGATGAAGAAGAGAGGCCAGAAAGTGATGATGAGCGGCAGAAGAAGAAAAAGAGGAAGAAAAAGTAAGTTATTTATGTTGTGTGTACCCCTCTCCAGAAAAAAGAAATTTGTTTAAAAATAACTGTACTTTCTTTTGTATTTCTTGCCTGAAATTTTAATATGTGATGTTATTCTTTTAAATTTTGATGAATTATTCCAACTGTTCAGGGAGGAGTATGTCCTTGATGAAGATGATTATGAGTTGTTGGAGGATAATAACATCAATATTCATCGTCGGAAGGTCAGGGAACTTGCATATATTTTCAATTATGGCTTATAGTTTATAGAAAAATGATTGGGAATCCTAAACCATCTTTATTTTCCTCCTAATTTCTAAATAAAAGTTGTACTTTTTGGATTTTTATACTTTTTATGTTTTCATTAAAAAAAAATTATTTTTTACTCTTGAGAATTAGGAGGAAGATTTAAGAATCCCGATCGTTAACCCTAGTTGATAATATACAAGTCAACAATAATTTTCAATTTTTCATCAGGAGAGCAAAAAGTTCAAACGGCTGAAAAAAGGTCGGAGGGATACCGAGGAGGAGCCCTCTGGATTATCTGGTGAAGAGTTTGATGGGAGTGGTAAAGTTGGGCGAACTGCTGAGGAGAAGCTTAAACGCAGTTTATTTGGTGATGATGAAGGTACTTCCTAATTCTGCAGGTTTATATTTTGGTTTCTAATTGAGAATGCCCTCTTTTGGAAGAATGAGTTTTTTGAATGTTTACCAAATAATAGTTTTCTATTTCATGTTACTCTTTGGTAAAATAAGGGTGAAACTTGCTCCCAATAAGCAGGAAGTTACACGAGAATAGTGTTTGGTCTAGTTTGGAAAATCTAAAATGGCCATGGTAAACATTATATCAAAGAGCTAAAGTTTATAAGTTGAAATCCTAAATTAATGGAAGACTAGAATGATCTTTTTTAATTTTAGCGACCATATGCCAACTCTCAAAAATATCTCATGCGAGTTCTCAAGAATGGTGCCTGGCTTTTAAAAGACCAGACCAAAAGCACTCTAACTTTTTGATTTAGCAAACTGATAAAATGGTATATGCTTTTTTTTTTAAGCTAGACCATTCCTTCAAGCTTTACCAAACCCACTCATAATCTGTCTATTCAGTGTGGAGCATCATTTATCTGCCAAAGCTATTTTTCATGCTCAAATATACACTTGTAATCTAAATTCAGTTACATCACCTAAACATGAATTACAGGAGCTCCACCTGAAGACATTGTTGAAGAAGAGGAACAAGGAGAGGAGGAGGAGGAGGATGCAGACATTGGAGAAGATGATGAAATGGCTGACTTCATTGTGGATGAAGACGTAATGGATGAGAATGGAGATCTTGTGAGGTATTTTGAACATGTTGATTTTTTTCTTATGTAAGATACTATTATTTGTTTTAATGATATGTTGAAAAATCGACGTAGACGAAGGAAGCTGAAGAGAAAGAAAACTAGGCAGGCACCAGGTGTCTCTTCATCAGCTTTGCAAGAAGCACAAGAGTTATTTGGTGATGTGGAAGAATTGCTGCAGAACCGCAAGCACAAACTGGAATCGAATGAATATAGAGAAACTAGACTTGAGGATGAATTTGAGCCTATTGTCCTTTCAGAGAAGTATATGACAGAGAAAGATGACCAGATAAGGGAGCTAGACATTCCGGAGAGAATGCAGGTCTTTAGAGATATGGAATTAGATGAAAAATTTTCTAATCACCAAGTTGTATTCATATATTATAAGCTTTTATTTTTGGTCTTCTGTAGATATCTGAGGAGAGTACCGGTGCTCCTCCTATGGATGGAGGTATTTTAGAAGAGGAGAGCCAATGGATAGTTAGCCAACTTGGCAATGGTGCAGTCCCTTGGATTTCCAAGAAAATCACAAGCAATCAAAATGGGGCTAAGGAACTACCAATTGAGAAGGATGATATTTTAAGATTTTTGGAAATGCATCATGTGCAGAAATTAGATGTCTGTGTCAGATGCCTTAGACTTGGTTCTTTTTGTCTTCTCCTCCCTTTATTTTCCTAACGTGGAACTTCTTTTGTTCTAGATTCCTTTTATTGCTATGTATCGGAAGGAGGAGTGCTTAAGCTTATTAAAAGACCTTGAGCGATCTGAAGATGGTGATGAGAATTGGGATAAGAATAACAAGACACCTACTTTAAAATGGCACAAGGTTTGGTAACACTGATCTGGTGCTTCTGGTTTTTTACATATATTTATTTACGCTGTTTATAATATAATATTATGTTTACAATTGACAAGAGGATTATTTTTCTGCAAATGGATTCCTTCTGTCTGTTTAGGTTCTCTGGGCTCTACAGGATTTGGACAGGAAGTGGTTACTTCTTCAGAAGAGGAAGAGTGCCCTTCAGCAATACTATAGAAAACGATTTGAAGAAGAGTCACGCCGTGTTTATGAGGAAACACGACTAAACTTGAACCGGCAGTTGTTTGAATCTGTTATGAGATCCCTGAAGGAGGCGGAATCTGAGAGGGAAGTTGACGATGTTGACTCCAAGTTCAACTTGCACTTTCCACCAGGTGAAGTTGGTGTTGATGAAGGCCAATACAAGAGGCCAAAAAGGAAGTCTATGTATAGCACTTTCAGTAAGGCAGGTCTGTGGGAGGTTGCAAGCAGGTTTGGGTGCAGTGCTGAGCAACTTGGGTTATGTCTCTCACTTGTTGCTCTGGTAAGTATACTTCAATTTGATTTTGCCATTTGTTTTGACACTAAACTAAAGGATCTATTTTTCCTTATCTCTATTGTAGCATGAGTTGGAGGATCCAAAGGAAACACCAGAGGAGATGGCTTCAAATTTTACATGTACCATGTATGATACCCCTCAAGAAGTACTTAAGTGTGCTAGGCACATGGTATGCATATTTGACCTTGCTCAGGTTTATCCTTAAAAGTGGCCTTTGATTTGATTCTAATGGATATTTTGTTTCAGGCAGCCGTTGAGATAAGTTGTGAGCCTAGCATTAGGAAGCATGTTCGCACTCACTTTCTTGATCATGCGGTGGTGTCTACCTGTCCTACTGCTGATGGAAATACAACAATAGATTCTTTCCATCAGTTTGCTGGTGTGAAGTGGCTGCGCGAGAAGCCATTGTCTAAGTTTGAGGATGCCCAATGGCTCCTTATACAGAAGGCAGAGGAGGAGAAACTTCTCCAAGTTACTATTAAGCTTCCTGAAGAGTATCTTAATAAGTTAATAGACCAATTTAATGAGTATTATATTAGTGATAGTGTTAGTAGATCTGCTCAGCTGTGGAATGAACAGAGGAAGCTGATATTGAATGATGCAATCTTTCGGTTTCTCTTACCATCTATGGAAAAGGAGGCAAGAGGTGTTTTGTCAAGCAAGGCAAAGAATTGGTTACTTATGGAGTATGGGAAGGCATTATGGAGTAAGGTTTCTGTGGGGCCTTATCAGCAGAAGGAAAATGATCTTAGCTCTGATGAAGAGGCCGCTCCTAGGGTTATGGCATGTTGTTGGGGCCCTGGCAAACCACAGACAACTTTTGTTATGTTGGATTCTTCAGGAGAAGTGCTAGATGTGCTTTACACTGGGTCTCTTACTTTTAGATCACAGAATGTCAATGACCAACAACGGAAGAAGAATGACCAGGAACGCGTGCTGAAGTTTATGACAGATCACCAACCACATGTTGTTGTTTTGGGAGCTGTAAATTTGTCTTGCACTCGTCTAAAGGAAGATATATATGAGGTTGGCATCTTGGTTTTCTTGTTATGCAATAATTTTTACCTCTCCTTATATATGATGCTTCACCTGTTCCTGCAACTCTATTCTCTTAAGCAAAACATGCAGTTGCTTGATGCTTATCTTCTAAAGTATTCATGCTAGGCTGGGCTTGCACTAGTTACTAGTCCCACTTACTTGACCTCGAGTAGGAAATAGTTATTGCTGGCTTGTACTATTGTTTGTATATAAAGAAATCAAGTCTGTTTTGATGTCATAATTATAACCATTGTGACCCTATAATACCTCTGGCATGGAAGCATGGACTGAAATCTTTTGTAGTTAGAGCTTGTGTAAAACCATTTGATAAGTAAATTAGGTTTACAGTTGCCTTTCTCTGATGTTTATTGGTTCTTTTACTCTATAATATGATATTTTTGTCCGAGTCATGTATTATCCATTCATTGTTTTATTTTATTTGTATCTGGCAGTTCTTTTTGAGTTGCGTGAAACTTCATTCCATGTACCTGACCTTGGCGATGAGGGATTTATTATTTTATTGTAGGTCTCATGTGGTATACTTTATTTCTATTAGGTCATTTTTAAGATGGTAGAGGAAAACCCTCGAGATGTTGGGCATGAAATGGATGGGCTCAGCATTGTGTATGGGGATGAATCTCTTCCCCGTCTTTATGAAAATTCACGAATTTCCTCCGAACAACTTCCTTCCCAACAAGGTAAGTACTACTGCATTGATTGGGCTCAGATCCTTCCCCTTTGGGAATCTTAGAACTGATTCTGTGTGTTTATTACATTGGCAGGTATAGTGAGGCGGGCTGTTGCACTTGGTCGATATCTTCAGAACCCATTGGCAATGATTGCAACATTATGTGGACCTAGAAAGGAAATATTATCATGGAAACTGAGCTCTTTAGAGAGCTTTCTTAACCCAGATGATAAGTTTGCTATGATTGAGCAAGTTTTGGTAGATGTGACTAATCAGGTTGGATTAGATATTAATCTGGCGATAAATCATGAGTGGTTATTTGCACCATTGCAATTTGTTTCCGGGCTTGGTCCACGAAAGGCTGCATCCTTGCAGAGATCATTGGTGAGAGCTGGTGCAATTTTTACTCGGAAAGACTTCCTGACAGAACATAAACTGGGTAAAAAGGTGTTTGTCAATGCAGTTGGGTTTTTGCGTGTACGACGAAGTGGGTTGGCTGCTAGCAGCAGCCAGTTTATTGATTTGCTGGATGATACAAGAATCCATCCAGAATCATATAGTCTTGCTATAGAGTTGGCTAAAGATGTCTATGAGGAGGATGGAACAGGTGATGCAAACGATGATGATGATGCTGAGATGGCCATTGAGCATGTGAGAGACCGGCCTAGCTATTTGAAAAACCTAGACGTCGAGGAATATGCTGCTGGAAAGAAACGCCAGAACAAGATAGAAACTTTCTATGACATAAAAAGAGAACTGATTCAAGGTTTCCAGGAATGGCGTAAGCAATATGAAGAACCAAGCCAGGATGAGGAGTTCTATATGATTTCAGGTGAGACTGAGGAGACTCTGGCAGAAGGTAAAATTGTCCAAGCCACTGTTCGCAGAGTGCAAGCCCAGAAAGCAATATGTGGGCTTGAATCTGGAATGACTGGAATCCTTATGAAAGAAGACTATACTGATGATTGGAGAGACGTAGTTGAACTTTCTGATAGGATACATGAGGGTGACATACTCACGTGTAAAATCAAGTCAATTCAAAAGAATAGGTATCAAGTCTTCCTTGTTTGTAGAGAGAGTGAAATGAGAAGCAACCGGTTTCAAAACAACCGTGATCTTGATCCTTACTACCATGAAGACAGAAGCTCTCTGCAGAGTGATCAAGACAAAGCTCGGAAAGAAAAGGAGCTTGCGAAGAAGCATTTCAAGCCGAGGATGATTGTCCATCCACGCTTTCAAAATATAACTGCTGATGAAGCAATGGAGGTTTGTTTGAGTAATTTTATATCATGATGTGTGTTCTATTGGCCTTTTATTTCAATGTTATGACTTTCTTGTGTTGCAAAATTAGCCTCTAGTCCTCTATTTATGCACATCTCAACAGTCTTGGACTTCAGAACTGAATACTCGACAAAGACTCGAGAAAAACTACTAAATTGATGATTGCTTCTAGATTTAAATTAAACGATTGAGTTGGTTAGCAGTTGGTTTCCAAAGCTTTGCTTTGACCATTTTATGGAAATTCATGTTAGACATACAGATTGCTTTGCAGGACCTTTATTTAGATTCTATGTACAAATATATCTGACCAAGCAAATATCAATATGAGCTTTCCTCTGCTGGTTCTTTAGTATGACGTTTTCTTCAAATGAAATCTTATTTGTTGCTTATCTACTGTTTTGTCTAGACTCTAGATATCCCTGAATCAACTGAATCAATTATAATTCTAGTTCTTGAAGTTTGTGTGATTCTTGGATTTGGTAGGAGTTGATACCATATTTTTGAACTGCAGATCATTGAAAATGAAATAATAGATTAATAATGTTTCTTTTTGTTGAGATTTAATTTAATGGTTAATAAATTCTTGCTTAGCCTTACTTCTATGTGAATGCAGTTCTTGTCTGACAAAGACCCTGGGGAAAGCATTATTCGTCCTAGTTCACGTGGACCTTCATATCTTACTTTAACGCTCAAAATTCATGATGGAGTGTATGCCCACAAAGATATAGTCGAAGGTGGAAAGGAACATAAGGACATTACAAGCTTGCTTCGAATTGGGAAGACACTCAAAATTGGAGAGGACACTTTCGAGGATTTAGATGAGGTCAGTCTGTGACTTGGTTTTCTTTGATACCTTTCTTTTGGTAGTGTGATTAACTTCTCCACATCATTTGTTCTCAGGTTATGGACCGTTATGTTGATCCCTTGGTGACTCATTTAAAGGCAATGTTAAATTACCGCAAGTTCAGGAAGGGTACAAAAGCAGAAGTTGATGAACTTTTGAGGCTGGAGAAATCTGAGTATCCAATGCGCATTGTCTATAGTTTTGGCATCTCACATGAACATCCTGGAACATTTATATTAACTTATATAAGAAGTACAAATCCACATCATGAGTACATTGGACTTTATCCAAAAGGATTCAGATTTCGCAAGAAGATGTTTGAGGACATTGATCGGCTTGTGGCGTATTTTCAGAGGCATATTGATGATCCCCAGCATGATTCAGCCCCTTCCATTAGATCTGTGGCTGCTATGGTACCAATGCGAAGCCCTGCGGCTGGTGGTTCATCAGGGGGATCTACAGGTAGTGGCTGGGGAGGTTCAAACAATGAGGGTGGTTGGAGGGGTAACTCCTATGATAGGGATCGATCATCTACTCCTGGTTCTAGGACAGGTATACCAATGAGTTCAATTCTGGTTTACTGCTGAACTTATTGGGTGTTGTTAATGAATCTATGGTGGTGCTACGGAATACACACAACTCCATGCTTTGCTGCTATTAAAATGGTTAATGGTTTTAGTTCTACTTAGATGAAATATAAATTTCGGCCTAGTTAATCTATTTCTCAGTTGCATGTAATTTTACAATTTGCTTTCACTGGAAGGCATTGACACATTTGTATTATTTTTTCTACAGGACGGGGAGATTACAGACACAATAATAGAGATGAACACCCTAGCGGAGTGCCTCGTCCATATGGCGGTGGACGCGGGCGCGGACGCGGACGTGGTCGAGGTTCTTACGATAACAATAGAGGACATGGCTCCAATAATGAAAGGCAGGACTCCGGGTATGGTGGATCTAGATGGAGTTCGGCTAAAAAGGATGCAGATGATTTAAGCAATTTTCCAGGGGCTAAGGTCCAAAATTCTCCTGGAAGAGAAGCTTTCCCTGGTGGTTGGGGGGGAAGTGGTGGAGGTAGCAGCAGTGGTTGGGGAGGTGGAAATAGCGGTGATGACAACGGGGGATGGGGTGGTGGTGCAGGTCCAAGTGACACCGATAATGGAGGCTCCGGCTGGGGAGCTGGCTCTAAGAAAGCATCTGACAATGGATGGTCTGGAAATGCCGGGGGCGGCTCTGGTTGGTGAACTGTTGAGAACTTAGTTTAGCTTGCCCTCGGCAGTTGCTTCGTGTTCAATTCATATTTGACCTACATTAGCCTAGCATACCCTGTGGGGGGATTAGCTTCATTTGAAGTCATATTTGACTGACTGACATGTAATCAACCCTCTTTGGCGCCTACTTTTGCACTGGTAATTTGGTTGTAAATATGTGTAAACTTGAACAGATGTCGAGCGCACGGGAGAGTGCATTTGATTTTGTCAGTTTTGCTGAAATTAGGTAGTTACTTTTATGAAATTATTGGTTTTTTGGCTGCCTGTTAGGTGATGCCTCTTTGAGGAGCAAAATCTTAAAATTGTCTGTTGGAAAATTAGTAAATTTTTCGCATAATTTTAAAGAATTATTTCATTCATTTATTTAAAATTTTAAATTACGTATGACTCACCGTGCATCTTTGGTATCAAGCAAACAAAAATATTCTCTACATACAAGTTAAACAAAATCATATAAGATTTTTTAGCCTAATTTACTTCATGCGTCGTTATATAATTTTTCAATCAACGCAAGAATATATTACTCTCTTTTGAAAGGATTTCGTTTCTCTTTTCAAATTTTTTCAATGTTTTAGAACTACGTTCTTTTTTATCTTTGCGGTTTTTTTTTTCATTTTTTGCGTTCACTTTCTTTTTTGTAATTTTTTTCGTTCTCTACGTTTTTGAAATCAAGTTCTGAAATCAGTTTTGAACATTTATCTTGTTGTTGAAGATAATGAATGATTTAAGTTCAGATTGTCAATTGAACCAAAACGAAATAGATTATTGTTTTGAATCCAAGTGGCTAATGTGTGATTTGATTCTAGTTAATGTTTTTGTTAGTAGTTTATGATTCTGTAGGTGAATAATATTGTTTGTTTGTGAAAATTGTTCATCATTGATGGTTTGAGTTGAATGTAATATATGAGTTCTGATGAATTTGTATTTAGAAAAACTTTCGGTGTATATTAGAATTCTTTCACTGTATTTATAGGTTTAGACTTTTCAGTTGAACGAGGGTGAGTTGTATTATTGTTTTAAATCTAGTTATTGTAGTGAGGTGTGGTTTGAATCTAGTTAATGTAGTTTGTTAGTAGTTTATGATTCTGTAGTTGAATCATTTAGTTTCTGTTTGTGAAAATTGCTGTGCATAGTTGATGATGAGTTCTGAATATGCTTTTATTATTTTTTATTATGAATTTCGGTGTATGTTATCCTTTAATATGGTGTATTATGGACTATTTTTGGTGTATTTTGCAGTTTTTGTGTGATGTTGATGAGCAGCTTATTCCAAAGGTTGGGATGACTTTTTAACATGCTTAAAAATGCAAAATTCTACAAAAATTATTCGAAAGTTGCATGTTTTTCTACAAATAAGAAGGGAAATGAAATTAAAAACCAATTGATTACATGTACTAGAGAAGGGAGATAAAAATCGAACATATCTCCAAGAAGACAAATCCCTCAACTGAATTAAATTGTCCTACAAGAATTTATATACATATATTGAAGAACGTTGGTATTTGGATCATTTCGAAGGTTGTGTTGCATCATTAACATTCTTGCTGTTCAAATCAAGCAGAGATGCTTAAATAACACAGGAATTAAGTATGTCCATACAATATACAATAGAGAATAACGAGGAAGTCAAAATCAGACCAAACAAATAGACCAACCATTTGTCGCAGTAGCAGGGGGTCATCATGAATTAAGTTCTATTGAAAAAGATATAAGAAATTATATCACAAGAGAAGTGCAGAATGTTTCGAAACTAGAGGATGCAAAAGAATTTGGAAAATACTTATTAAGAATGAAATAGAAGAATCATAATTTCTTTTTTGAGGTTGATAAGTCAATTTTGCATTTTGGACCGACGCAAGTAGGGCTACTTGTGAGTATTTTAGAGATGTTATTTCATTCGATACCACTTACAATACAAACGAGTAATATGCTATTTTACTTTATGTGTATTTTGATATCATTTTTGGTGTATTAATGATTTTGTTTCTGTGTCGTCTTATTTAGGTATAATATGGTTTTTAGTTCTTTTGCTGAGGTGAATTACCACGGTCAGTCAACACTTCTGAGATGTGCTTTGATGAAAAATGAGGATACTCAATTATTCAAATGGTTATTTGAATGTTGACTTCGTTGCATGGGAGGAAATGCGCCGAAAGACATTCTTACCAACCAATGCGCATTGATGCAAAAGGGATATTGAGGTCTGTATGCACACAACAATTCACCGGTGGTGTATTTGGCATATCATGAAGAAGATCCCAAGTAAATTAAATGGCTACAAGCGATACGAAGAAATTGAACACGAAATGAATCATGCTATTTGGAACTCTCTTACAAAAAATTTATTATATTTGAATTGGAATGATTTTCTAATGAAATATGGTCTTGGGGACAACAAGTGACTTTCAGGTAATGTTATTTTTATTAGGATTAACAGATGTTATTAATTTTAGTATGTGTTTTGCTTGTGCAGTAGAGGTGTCAAATTGTATGTTTTTTAGAGCTTTTCGAAGATCGTCATTTATGGATTCAAGTTTATCTTGATCACCACTTCTGGGCCGGGACGAGAAGCACGCTAAGGAGCGAGAGCATGCATGATTTTTTTAACGAGTTTATTATGCACAACAACTCACTTATCCAATTCTTCAAACAGTACGATAATTTCTAGGACATAGAGAGCAAAGAGAGAGAGAGAATCAAATGCTGTAGATTTTCATACCGTCATACTGTGTGCAACAAAATCCTCAATAAAAGCTCAGTTTCAACATGTATATACTCACGAGAAGTTCAGGAATGTCCAAGCACAATTCAGAGGAAAAGTGAATTGCATCACAAGATCAACGCACTCCGCTCTAGGCTATACGGTATATGAAGTTGTAGAACAGGTTTCTAACTCAACATTCAACAAGTTTGCACATACGACAGGATATCGACTGAAGTTAAATGCTAGTGCTTATTATTCGAGTCAAGAGGAATAATGTGCCGTCATTTTCTAAGCGCGTTAACCTTTGAGCGAGTAAATAAAGTATCACCAAGATATATATTAGAACAATGGAGCAAGAACGTAAAGAGGAGGCACACACGTACCAAGAGCAGCCATGACGAGCCTCTGTTGGAGCCAAGAAGCAAGAGATTTGATAATTTGGTGTTTCATCACAAAATATTTATGAATTTGCATCAGAATCTGAGAAGTTGCCTGTGATTCTGCACCGCGCTTATGACAATGCTATGGTGTAGATGCAAGAATACAAAACCAAAAGCAAAGGAAAATATCCGTTATCTCACAAAGATGTTTCCTTGGAAGATATTAACGAGCTTCAAAGTCCTCCACGCGTGAGAACAAGAGGATGTCCCAAAAATAGACTGGGATCAAAGACAGAAAAACAGATTGCAAATGCTTCAAAGAAAAATAAAATGAAAGCACTAAGTGAGGTAAAAGTGATATTCTTTAAATACGGAAAATTGGGCTTATTTTTGTTAATAGTTTTGCTAATGTGATTTATTTTTTGCAGTTGAACCTTTATGATGATGGTTCATTGGTGCAATCAAATTCTAGCCAATATCATGGACATGTTATGAATTATCAGTTCAGAGATTCAATAGCATAGGATAGTTTTTTTGGTGTAGCGTGACACTATTTCGGTGTACTGCGAAACAATTTCGGTGTATTCTGCATGCTCTTCTTTTTTATATTTTGTTTTTTTGTTCCATTTTTGGCATATTTCAGTTTGTTTGGAAATTAGTGTCTTCAATTATTTGAAGGAATTTGTTTATTTTAAATATACAATACTTAGACAATTCAATATTTAAGGAGGGTAACAATTCAAACTACAAAATTCTCATATTTCCTGTTTATAATTTACAGAAAAATATGTATGCACGTTTTTTGGATGTATTTCGAATAGTTTTCGGTGTATTCGTAAAGGAATTCGGCGTATTAGACAATTTATTCTTATTTTCTTGGATTTTTTGAACCTGCATTCATTCAGATTAACAACATTTCAATACAGCACAGACAGCTTCATAGAAGTTTATTTTTTCAAAGAAAATTTATAAACTTGGATTAAATATTTTACAAAGTTAGAAAGTATGTGTTCAAACAACCAATTTAGTACACAATTTTTAACAATGTATAACATTCAAACTATTTACTGTCGATATCTTCTAACACAATTCACAATAAGAACTCAATAATGTCGCAGATGGCTTGGATAGTCTGATGGCTTCACATTTTTGAATGGCTTTATCTCTAAATCAATTTATTTCATCAAATAGAATGAGTGAAGCATATTCAATTCTGAAATGATCCATTTCTTCCTATAATTTAAGGAAATTTCTTCTATTAAACTTCATTAATTTAGTAATATAGAGTTATCTATTTTTAAAGATAGTTACTTGTGTCTAATTCTCCTGTACATATTTGCCCTTTTTGATGTTTTCTAGTTCAATTATCTCCAGCCATTTCATCACATAAATTTCACCATCGAAGCTAAAAACAAAAATAAATTAGCAAAGTATAATAGGACAGTAAGAGAAAACACAATTTCTTAGATAGAAAGATTTATACTGGGTATGTTACGCGACGATGTTAACGTATGGTGCTTCAATTTCATCATCCTTGTCCGTCAAAGTTTGTCTTCCGATAAATACCCTCATTCTTGAAATCATGTAGCCCCGTTAGGGGTTTACTCAATGAGTGGGAAAAAACGGGCACATTCTTAAAAAATACATCACTCTGGCTTCTATGCGATGCCTATAAGAGGTGGATGCGTCTTTTCTAGACCCATCAGAAGCATGAGAGAAGAAGTAAGCTTCCCTTTAGACCATGGCCGCTAGGGAGGCCATGGAGTCAGAGAGTGAAGGAGCCGCCATGGCTAGCTCGTGGAAGCCGAGATGGGACAAGATCGGAGGGAGTAGTGCTGTGTGAGAGAAAAACAAAAAAAAGTAAAATATAATAAAGAGTATATTTACTACCAAATTACATAAAAATGAAATAATAGTCTACTTATTTCAAACAGAACTACACCAAATTTTTATATTGCTAACAACAGACTGAAACTAGAGAATTTATAGAAAAAATAGAAACAACTTACAACAAATTTATTAAGTGTTCTTTCTTTTGAAGAAGATCTTTGCAAAATGGGTCGAGGACATGGAACTTCTTCTTTTTAGCATCCACCATCCATATCCACCAATGTTCTGCGTAGCAAACTGGGGCAAATATATGAAGTTTGGCCAAAGAGAACAATTTTTTAGTTTAATTGGCACCTAACGAAAGGATTGTTTAAGAAGTTTAATAAACAAAAACTTACGAATAGATGGGATGCAAACTTTTTCTTGTCTAAATATGGGATGAAGTCCTCATAGTCTTGAATATCGAAGGGCTTGTTAGTTTTTGATTGTTTGAACTTGTCTTGATGATTTCCCAAAGCCAAATTCTGCAGAATTTGTATAACACTGAAAGAAACAGTTATAACAAACCATACATTTTAAAAATACACCAAAATTTGAATTTACTACACCTTACCATAGTATTAGAAGGGACACAGTATATTTGTTCTTTAAATCTTTCAATTATTTTTTTGTTCAAAACATGACATTGCAAAGATAACCTAGGAAAATAAAAAAACCCAAAGTTATTACATAGATAACACAACAACTTATAAGAAAATAATTAATGTTATTCTAAGATTACTAGATTTTCGACATATGTATTGGCTTTTAAAGATGCAAAGTGTCCTCTGGTTATTTTCAGTGGATATTCATGGTTCAAGATGAATATTGTGTCCCACTCATTAGTACTTGTATCGGCATAGGTCTTGAAAGTTGTGGCCCAGAGAAAGCATTTTTTGTTAAGGTCGCCCGTTATTTTGCTTCGCCTCATAGGTGTTTTGAACTTGTCAACAAAGCTCACGGTAGACTGCACCTTTTGGTATGAGAGATTTTTATCCTCAACAAAATTTAACGCTATTGTAATCCCAGTATTTATGACCTGCGCCACCAACTCTTCTAATTCTTCAACCAATATCGGGCTCTTTTGAGTTTTTCCTTTTTCAACTGCTGATTGACCCTCCTGATTAAGTGTATCTTTCTGACTCAATTCAGAAAAGGCAAAGATCAATGATGGCGCAGGAATTCATGCTTTAGAAATAATGTTGCTTTGATGACCATCATTAATCCAGCATTGGCTTGAATGGGTGGTTGACTGTATGGTGATATATAAAATAGTAAAAGAATAAACAGAAACTGTTGAAAGAGAATTATATTGTGTAGAACTTACACTTAAAAAGGAGTTGCTGGCTCTATTGGTGTGTTTTCTGCAGGGTCATAAGGTTGTGGAGTACTTCTGCATTATAAAAAAGGAATTAAATTTAAAAAAAATTGCACCTTAATTCACACGAAATACACCGAAATAAGAATCAAATATGCCGCTATTTAAAAAGACATGTAACCCATTAAACCATGCACAAATACACCTAAAGACAAACCAAATACACCGAAAGTATTATTCCTTACGCACTAATAGCTTCTTTTGTATATTCTTCACTAGAAGATTTTACAGCAGTTGGTTGATTTAGCAAAGGGCTTGAGGCTGCTGTTTCTGATGGAGGTGCACATATTTAAAGTGGAAGTCTAATGAAGACAAAAATTAAAATTTAATACTGAGTAAACATTTAGGAGAAAATGATTAACTCAAAGAATAGAAGATTGAAAGTTGAAAAACTCACATGTTGAGTGGTTCTGATTGTGAATGGGTCTCTTTTTAAAGAACAATAATTTTTTCTTAAGCTGGTTCATTTAACGATTCTTCTTGTTCTTTGATTCTGAAATACACTGAAATCATCTCGTCAATACACCTCAAGCATACGATAGAAACACTTCTATTTTATGAGAACTTGCATAGTTTCAGTTTTTTCTTTTTTTTTCGGCCTTTTTTTCTTGAATAAAGTATTAAAGGTGGATATGTCTAAAATAAGCACAACAATCATGTGCTTATTGGATGTGCCACATTTATATAGACCATTAAATTTTATTAGATGAAAATCAAAGGTTAATATAAAAGAAGAACATTGATACACTCTAATAAATACAGAATATTTTAGTACATAAATGAATGCTTTAAATGACAATACTTTAATACATAATATTTTAAATGACAACAGAATCTTTTATTTTTAAATAATTAAATATAAAATATATAAATATAAAATATATAGCTATTCTTTATTTGTTAAGATTAATTATTATGTAAAAAAAATAATATTAAATATTATATTAAAATAATATTTTAAATTATAACATACTAAATCTACACCTCAATTCTAATTGTTCTACCGTACCATAAGTCCATAATCATATCTCAATGTAACAAGACATAATTAGAATCATATACACACGAATTCATTATAATAAATAAATAAATATAATTAAGAAATTTAAAAAATATAAAATAATATTAAATTAAATTGATAAATAAATTATCTAATTTTTCAAAGATAATACATGAAATTATAATTGTTTGAAATTTAGTTTAAAACTTGAAAGATCGAAACTTTGAATATTATAACACCAATATTTATTGAATATTTTAATTTTGTATCAAAAAAATTAAGTTTAAACAATCAAAGAAAACACAATCACAGACAAATATGCGCAAACAGGTATGATGCATGTCTAGTCCTATACAGGTCATGAGCTCATGTGTCGGTTTGTTGCCCGATTCCTGACACTGATCCTGAGATAAGCGTTTCGTACCGTTGTCCTTATCTCAGCCAACGTTCCCTCCATAAGCGTTACTGATAAGGACCAAAAGTAGGTTAGGATTTTCACAAAATAGATTTTTCGTTGCAAGTATAGCTCCGAACCAACAATTGATCCTAATCAAATTATAATCCTAAAGATGCCACAAATCAAAGCAAATATTAACCGAGAGTATTTAGACTCCCAGGTCGTTTTCCCTAGGAACTAATGCCAATGAGCGCACACAATTTTGGTTGTGAGAAGCAAAAAGGGGGTTTCAATAATTGGAAGCAAACCAAATAAAGGAATTAAAGAACAAGGCAAAATTGCAATTAATAAACTAATAAAGGAATAAAAGAACTATTTATGCAATATAAACAAGTAAGACTATAAAGTGATGAAAATGTGATTTAAAACATAAATGAAACCTTGACTTGGGATGAGTTATGGAATCCATTCCTTGCCATAACCACAACTATGATAATTATGATGGATTAATCTCACTAATTCAACCCTTAACATCGAATGATAAGTCAAGTGAGCATAATTGTTATTAATCCACAAATCCTAGCTAACTTAATAATTACCTTAGTAAAAAGCTAACGTTAGTGGAAACAATAACAACTAACAACCCAAGAATTATCACTAAATGTTGGACATTATGGCTCTAGTAATCCATATACTCATTTTTCCCAAGCTAAGAAAATTACCCCATAATCAAAATAGGCATTTCATCAAACACATAGTGAGCATAAACATAAAACATGGCAAAATTGGTAAACTAATGAAAGCTAAGAACCATAAATGATCAAAATCAATGAAAGCAACTCAAACAAACATAAAGTAAGCATCAAACATCAAATTAACCAACTAGAAATCCAAAATGGCAAACTAAGCATATATTGATAAAAGAAAGTAAAATAGAAGAAAGTGTAGAACAAGTGTAGTAATTAAAAGAGACAATTAAAGAAATACTTACAAAGTAAATTGTTAGAATCCAAAATTCAGAACTTCAAGTATAAAATGCTACAAAACCTAATTGAAACCCCTAGGAGAGAAAAATCTAAAATTACACTACACTACTCCTACTATATGTTTTCTACCCTACAAGTGAGCTCCCTTCATATGTGTTGCCATGTCCTTAATATAGCACTTGATTTCAGCATCCAAGCCTTCCAAAATGGGCCAAGAGGCCTCAGAAATTGCGAAGCACGTGTTTCATTAATAAAATCACGTGCAGGGACCTGTCCGAACGCACAGATGTGTGCGTCCGCACACTTGGCTGAAAATCCTCCTATGCGTAGGCACAGGTACTTGTGCGCACGCACACGTCACTGTGTGTGCTTTTCCTTGTTTACTTCATGTGTTCTCCCTTGTACATGCTTTCTTCCACTTTTGGCCATCCATTCTTGCCTCTAAGGTCTGGAATCACTCAACAAACATGTCATGGTATCGAATGGAATAAAAGTGGAATTAAATTGCTCATTTCAAGCACAAAATTGCATGTTTTCACATTTAGGATCAAATTAGGGACCAAACACAAAAGTATGCTATTTAGGTGCTTAAATGTAGGTTTATGTGATGAAATCCATCCAATTCGAGTCAAAATATATCGAAAAATATGGACTCATCAGTTACGCATCCCGTCCTCATGGGAGAACCTTCCTTTCAGTCTCCAGTGAGCATTACACATCGCCGTCCTCACTGAGTCGTCCCTATAGTATCAAGTGAGCGTTAAGCATCGCCGTCCACACTAGACACTTGGCACTAAGGCCTAAATAGCACTCAATTTCTTTTCAATCTTTGCTCTCTACTGTGGTAGAAATTCTTTTAATTAATACCTTCTTTTCTATCTGCTCTACTGTGGCAGACGTTTATTAAAATCTTTTCAGTCACTGCTCTCTGCTCTTCTGTGGCAGAGATCCGTTTACTTAATGCATCTTTCTCGTCACTGCTCTCTGCTCTTCTGTGGCAGAGAGTCTTTTACTTAATACATCATTCTCTTTTTGTTCTTTTTATTTTCTTTTCTTTCTCATCTTTCTCTTTTATTTTCTTACTTCTTTTCTTTCTCTATTATTTTCTTCAATCTTTTAATTCTTTATCATAATTCAACTTCACATTCTTCCCTCACCTTTCCTTAATATCTTATAAAAAAGAATCATAAAATTCTTAAATCAATTGCCTCCTCTAAAGCTTTTAAGAGTTCTTTTGTTTTCTCTTCTCTGACTTAAATATTCTTAATAAAATGATAACAATAATATAAATAAGATAATTTAAATGGTAAATAAATAATATTGGTTTAATTACTCTGTTGGTCCCTATAGTTAGCGAAATTTTCAATTAGGTCCCTACACTTTTTTTCCTTTCAATTGGGTCCCTGCCCCCAATTTTTTTTTAATTAGGTCCCTATTGACGGTAAACGTTACAAAAAATGTTAAGATTAAGTGATATGACCATTATAACCCTCCGTTATCCCTTACAAATGAAGGAGACTCAGTAGGGATCTGAGTTCTATCTCTCTTCTTTTCGCCTCTTCCTCAAACTTCTGCTCGTCTCTTTGCAACCCTTACCCTTACTATGTCAATACTCATAGATCAGAGTCAGTTATCTTTAGGAGTCTGTAGTTCCAGAACCCTCGTCAAGAAGAGACATCTTTGTTTTTGTGGTGAGGTAGTTGTTGTGATGTCTTCTTCGGCAGTAGCAAGCCATGGAAGAAGGTATGTTGGTTGTGGGAGAATGCCAAAATGCAAGTTCTTCGAGTGGATTGATGATGAAGAAGATGAGAAGAGCGGATGGTTGAAGCAAAAGGAAAGGAGGGTTCGGTGCTTTTGTGGAGACACTCTGATTCTTCGTAGTTCAAGTACATCAAAAAATCCAAACAGAAGATTCATTTCTTGCCCTAATAGGAGATGCAAGTTTTTTGAGTGGGTTGATGGGAAAGAAAAAAAGATATCTGGAGAAGATGTAGTGAACAGTTCACAGCAAGTACTTGGAAGGGTTAGAGAATTGGAGGCACAAGAAAGGAAGATAGACATATTAAGTGTGGATCTAGAGAGATTAATTGCAGAGGTTGGAGAAGTAGATGCCTGGGTAGGAAGGTTATGTGCTGAGCTGAGTTCAGTGGAGCAACAATTTGCTAAGATGGAAGATAGTATGAAAAAGCAATACAAGATGCTAATTATGCTGGGCTTGATATTAGGTGTTTTGATTGTTGCAGTGTTATATGTAAAGATGTAGAAAGCATCGCTGTTATGATAATGTAATAGTCTATATAAGATAATAGTGTACTATTTATGTTGGGTTCAATGAAGTTATATGAAATGTTTAATTTTTCTAAATGAAAGTTGTTCCTTTGCTATTTAATATGCATACAAGTATGAAACTGAGAAAAAAGTAGGTAAAACAAAAGATGCATTGAATTATAATAGATACCATTATTTTTTACATTATATAATGTAGGACACCTAGATAGCAACAAAATAAATGTGACACCCACTCATATCAGCTTTCTACCCACATAACAAAAGTGGTCCACAACACATAATAACATTGGTCCAAACAATAAAGAAACCAGAGTCACAGGTGAACACAAATCCTACATAACACAAGAGATATAAAAAAGAAACCCTAAACTCTCTTCAGCCTCAATCAAGGGTAAGGTCAACATGTTCAGGCGGCTGATTTGTTGCCTTCCTAACTCCAATCTTGAGTCTTCCACTTCTTCTGACACCAAAGATTTTGGTCTTAGGCAAAGGTTGAGATGCTGGTGTAGTGGGCAGTGATGCAGGTGTAGGCAAAGTGGTGGGCAGTGATGCTGGTGTGGGTAAGGTGGTAGGCTGTGATGGTGGTGCAGGCAGTGATGGTGGTGCATGGGTGTTTGTAGGCTGTGAGAGTGGGACAGGGGTGTGTGGTGGCTGGGATGGGGGTGCAGGGGTGTGTGGTGGCTGGGATGTGGGTGCAGGGGTGTTTGAAGGCCTTGATGTTGTTGTAGTCATGGGTGCAGCCCTCCCTCTACCCCTTCCTCTGGCCATCCCTCCTGCTGCTCTTCCTCTGCCTCTCCCTTTAACCATCCTGGATCTAGCAGTTGCAGCAGGTGCAGATCCATTTACTTCATCAGCAGCAGCAGGTTCATTAGCAGCAGAGTCAACTCCTCCAGTTCCAGTTGCAGCATCAGATTCTTGTGTGCCTTCAGGAGCTACAAGATGAAATAACAGTTAATAATAGTTCATCAAAATATGAAGAAAATAACTTGGCAAACAATACCTGTCACTATAGGGTTTGGACAGAGTCTCCTATTGTGTCCGTATTGGCCACAATTACTGCAGGTAACAGAAGTTCCAGATCTTCTATATTTTGTTTGTGTTATGTTTTCATCGGGTTCTCTTATCCTAACCATCCTTGGCCTTGCTGGTTTAACTCTGAAAATTGGAGGGATGATGGTATCGCATTGTATCTTTGGCCACATATTTTCTCTATTAATTGGTAATATTGACTGCCCATATGTAGCAAGGTATGCTGCCTTGTTGTAATAGTTACTACAATAATCTTCCGGGTTATCACCCTTCTCAAAGATAGCACAGCAAGCATGGGGACATGGCATACCATACAAACCCCAGAACCTACAACTACACCTCCCAACCATCAAATCGACCACAAACCTTTCCATTATCATCCTGTTCTTATGGTGGACTTCAAACTTCAGGTCTCCTGCCCATTTAGCTTGCCACTCCATAGCTCTAACCGCGATGATATCTAGCCGTTTCTTTGGTTTTGGCAAAAGTGTACCCTCATACCTCTCTGCCTTCTTCTTTTTCTCTACAAACCTTGTCATCAAATAGCACCTAATCCATTCAAACATTGTCAGAATTGGCTTGTCTCTTGCCTCTAGGATTCTTCCATTGAATGCCTCCGAGATGTTGTTCATCAGCATGTCACTCTTGGCCAGAAATGTAAAGTGACTCTTTGTCCATAATTTTGGATCCAAAGCAAACAACTTCTCATAACAGTCTCTGTTGAGCTCCTTTAGTTGATTCATCCTTCTTTCCCATTCTTCCACATAGGTAGCTTTGGCAATAGACAGAATTAGGTCCCTTAGTACAGCACCACCCCCATAAGCTTTCTTACAGTTGGCATATAAATGCCTCAGACAAAGCCTATGCTCCAGTGTTGGCAATGCCTCTTGAAAGATTTGCATCAGCCCCTGTTTTATTGATTCAGTCCAGAACACAGTATACACAATATAGTCAGGTAAATGTTCACTAACATATGAAATTTTGAAGATTAATGTTCAAAAGCTTAGCCATTGCATCTAAACATAGCATCACTAACATATCAAATTTTTGTTCACAATCTTAGGCATTGCATATATGATCATATAAATTTCAGATTTACATCTACAAACTTATCAAGTGCATATATGATCATATACATATCAGATTAATATTCACAAGCCTCCAGTTGCATATATCATCATAAACATGGCAGACTTAGATTCACAACCTTATATTCACAAACTCATATCAGTTGCATATATCATCATAAACATGGCAGACTTATATTCACAAACTTATATCAGTTGCATATATCATCATAAACATGGCATTCTTATATTTAGATAAAAGTAGTTGCAAAAAATTAAAGTGATACCTTTTGTTGGTCACTCATAAAAACCCATTTTCTTGATTCTCCAATGTCATTTAACAGCATCTCCAAGAACCACCCTAACTGTCCTTAGTCTCTGCCTCTACTGCAGCTACGGCAATGGGAAAGTAATTGTCATTTGGATCTCTGCCAACAGCAACTAGCAGCTGCTGTCCATGGTCGCCCTTCAAGTGACATCCATCCACGCCAATAATAGGTCTACACCCCGCCAAGAAGCCTTTCTTGACTGCATCAAGGCACATGTACATTCTCATAAATCGGGGCTGGTGTGTAAGAGAAGGCCTATCAACCAATATGGTCAGACTAGATCCTGGATTTGCCCTAAGTATCTCTGCACAGTAATCCCTTAGTTTAGCATATTGTTGGATTGCCCGCCCATGTACCTCTTCTCTTTCCTCCTTGCCCAGTAAGCCTTACCAACACTGATATTGGCCATGTATTTGTCTTGTATAGTCTGAATAACTGTCGCAAGCTTCATCTCTTCCCCGCTACTGATGTTGTTGGCAATCTTCTTTGAGATCCAACTACTTGATGCAAGTCTTACGCAATAGTTCCTTCCACATGTATGCTTTCCATTCAACGTCTTGATCCGAAAACAGTCAGAACCCCCCACCTTACTCGCAAAACAAACCCACTTGCACTTTCCCTTTCTTCCTTTGCAAACAACTCTACACCTCACCTTATCATTTTTTTCGAAACCTAATGTCCCTATCATTCAATAGGGCATGCTCCTTAACAGCCTCTTTGAATTGACTAAGTGATTTAAATTCCAGCCCCACCTGAAATTCATACTCTCTGTTCATCTCTGCCTCATTGTACTTAGGGAACCTCCTCTTTTTTATCATATCATTAGAGTCCCCCTCATAACTATCTATGTCATCAGTCTCATATCCATCAGATAAGCCCCCAACTTGCTCATCACCCTCCCTTAAACCTTCATCACCTTCAGCTGTTCCAGCTGCTGCAATTCTCTCATCATTTAGTGGGCCAGTAAATCCCCAAATGCATTTGATGGTGGATCATTATCCTCCACCTCAAACCCAAACTGATCATCATGGTCACCATCATCAGCACTATCATCAAATACCTCTTATTTAGTAGAAGGCTCTGACTCAGCATCCACTTCAACCTCTAGCAACCCATCATCATCAGCACTGTCCTCACCTTCCTCTGGCACATAATCAGCATCAGTTGAAGTGATCTCAATCCCATTACTTTCTCTGGCTCCATCGACAACATATACCTCGCAATGTTTTCAGGAATTTGACACTAGTGACCTAGCCATTCTCATCGCATCCCCATCAGACTTCAACTCTCTAAGACCTGACTTCAAATCCATCCCAGGTTCCTTGTACCAGACCCTAGCGAAACTCTTATACCCTAGTTGCTTTAGCTGACTGACAATCTCTTGCAATGACCATTCATCAACCTCAAAATGTAAATCCTCCATAACCATTCCTCCTAAATACTCTAATCGTTGTCCACTGTCAACAAATTTGCCACCATGATGAATTTCGATACTGAAATCCAAATCACCCATAATTGCATACCAAAAAAAAATAATGCCATAAATCCCTGTTCAAACACTTTCAGAAACAAAAGGAAGCTCTAATAAACAGAATGACAAACTTTCCCAGGAGAAAAGAACAAAAACCCTTTAATGAGTGAAACATTGAGCGTTGTCTTACCTAGAGGAAGAAGCAACGCCTACGACGACGATAGTGATACCAGAGACGCCAAACCCTCTCGCAATATTCCGGTGGAGTTGATCTCTGTAGCTGAGCGAGTTGGGAAGCAAGGAATGCAAACGACTTTCTTCTCTAAGTTTGGGAGAAGAGACCGAACAGTTTCTAACTCTGAGAGGGTAAAATGGTATTTCAGAAAAAATATGAGTGAAAGAGCATTAGGGATTTCACATAAAGTTAAAGAATCTTTAACTTAGGAACGGAATATTCTGTTAAATCTAACTGTTTGGTCACGGTAGGGACCTAATTGAAAAAAAAATTGGGGGCAGGGACCCAATTGAAAGGAAAAAAAGTGTAGGGACCTAATTGAAAATTTCGCTAAACTATAGGGACCAACAGAGTAATTAAACCAATAATATTTATAGCTTTTCTTTAAAAAACTTAACTTCGTAAAGCTTTTATTCTTAAACTCTTATTATCTACGTTTTAAACTTTAAACTTTTAAATATTTTATTTTTAACCCAAAATTTTTATAAAATTATATTTGAAACTTCACTTATCTTAATATTTATAGAAGCAACCCTAAACTTTTACAAAATATCCATTTTTATCCCTGTACTTTATTTATTACTCAAAATATCTAAAAACTTATATAATTACAAATATTACCTCGATTTTTATACCCAAATACAATGTTACACTTCAAAAATAAAATTTAATTACTAAGCTTTCTTTTATACCAAAATCGGAACTCTTAACCTTTTTCTCTTAAAATATTACTTGTGCTTTAATTTGTTCTCGAGTTTTTCGATTACCGATTCTTCGCAACTTTTAATATTTTCTCTTGGCCATCAAACCTTACCAAATTAATCTCAAAATACCACACCACAGCAGCACCGAATTCACCAAAATACCCCGGTGACTGTTCATACATAGTCGACCCAAAATCTCAAGCAAACACTAATAATTCAATATAAACTTAATCAAACTCAAATAGTAATCTATCAAACCAAGATTCACTCATCTAATTTACATTTAATTATTATAGAATTATCAAACCATACCTCCATATGAAATCAAAGCAAAGGAAGCTCCGGAGAAACTTTCTGGCCGAGTTGCTAAAGAAGAAATCATCAGAAATCGCCTGTACCTCCTAGAATTCCAATTGGCCGAACTCATGGGGAAGGGGAGCTACTTCACTGTCAACTTCTACCAAACAAAAGTGATGCCAATATGTAGAGGAGAAAGATGCGAACACTTTTATTGGATTAGATTTTTTATTGGAGTTACAGATAGCAAAAAATCAAAATCAAAGCTCTCGGATTCCATGGAATTTACGTTCCCTCTTTCTCTCTTTTTTCTTTCTTCTTACAACGTTAAAGGAAGAAATGAGATGCTGCTGATGATGATTAATAATGATGAGGATGGTTTTGAATGGTTTGGTGATACATAGGGGGTTGGGTGTTATAAAACTAAGCTGCTGAGTCAGCGATTCAAGTTATAAATATTTTAAATGGATAATTATGAAAACTGGATATATTAAAAAACAAGTAATAATATATATGAATTACTAATATAAATGACATTAGCAACATAATGATAAAACATATACGGTGAAGCATTAGCAAAGCTAAGTTCATCGAAAAGTACCGATATTTACTCATATTGGCAGATATCTAGCTTGATAATAAATTATTAACTAAACTTTATTTTTAAATTAAAAATATCAATTACTCAAATTAAAATATATATAATTTTTGTTATTTATAAATTACTAAAATTATGGTTTTAATTATGTAAAATATTTTTATTATAACAAAAAAATATATATATAAGAATCTGAATTTAATTGAACTCAAATAGTTATAAAATTAATTTAAATACTTTTAATAAAATAATTTATAAAAATAAGAAACTCCAGTTAATAAAATAAATTATAACTTATTTATATTTAAATTTTAAAAAATGTGGTCGTTATAAAATACCTAGGTAAACCAAATGTATCAACAAATTACTTGTATCACCCAAAATGAAAACTGATACGTGTATCACCCAAAGCCTAATTTTATGTAAATCGAATTAGACTAATTCGAATTACAATTTTAAGCAATAATTCGAATTAGGTGGAGTAGATTTAGTAGGTAACGTTTAGATGGGAGTAAATTGAATTAGACAATTTCAATTTATGCATGCATGGGGTAAATCGAAATAGGTGGAGTAGATTTAGCTAGTACACGGTTTCACAAACCAATAGTAATTCGAATTAGGCTTGTTCGAATTACCCAACGGTTTGTGTGCCCATAGTAAATCGAATTAGGTAGTTTCGATTTACCCTATACTAAATCTAACCAACCTAATTCGATTTACCCTTCACCGAGGCCTCTATATAAATTTAGCTTGCCTAATTCGATTTACATGTGCATTGCCTCTATATAATTTGAATTCACTTCATTTGAATTATATTTCACCATCCATACCCCACCAAATTCAGAGAAAGAGATGCAGCCAATCTTGATGAGACACGACCCGGACCGAATCCACCGCTTGGATGGAGTCGCACATATCACTGGCAGCGTGCATGAGGAGGTTAGTAAAATAAATATTTATTTTGATGCCCTTTTATTTGTTTATTGTAAGAAATAAAGAAATTATGTGTTAGTTTTGTTTGCTGTAAACTTGAAGTATTAATTAGAGTTTTGATTTAGGAGTTGCCATGTGTTAGAAGCTATTTGTTGATACTAAACTGTTTAAAACATGAATACTATAATTGATAGAATCTGTAGATCTTGAACATGGGTAATAGTATTGATAGAATGATGGCAGTGTGTTAGAGTATACCAATAAAAAATGGATGTCGGATAATAGATTCTGAGAGTTTAATAGAAGTATGGTTAAGGTAAAAATAAAATTAAAAAAATCGTCTTAGATAATTTATTTTTGGTAAAATTTTGGGATTGTAATTGTTTTTTTTATGGCACGTAGCCCCACCGCTGCATCTCGAGTATGAGGAGGCAGCACGGTATGCTGTTAGGCGATAGGATCATGCTGTACGTCCAAATAGCGGGACTAGCCCATCTCGCGAGGCTCAATGATCACTGGTTTAAGTTGGATGAGCCGTTAGTTAGTGCATTATGGAGAGATGGCACCCGAAGACTCATATCTTTCATCTGCCATTCTGTGAGTGCACAGTTATGTTACAGGATATAGCCTATCATCTAGGACTCTCGATTGATGGTCACTATGTCAGTAGATGTTTGACGGACTTCGAGATGCACATCGAGGGAGGACGGCTGCTGTGGGCATGGTTTCAGGAGTTGTTCGGTGTGATGTCACCACCTGACTGCATCGACATCTTCATTGTGAACTACACTTGGATGCAGTGGACCTTCAGTCACTTTCCACAGGAAGAAAACGAGGAGACAGTCCAGAGGTACACTAGAGCGTACATTATGAGGCTACTATCGACATAGCTCTTTGGCGACAAGTCCGGTACTCGCATTCATATCAGGTGGCTGCCGTACATGGTGAGGTTACAGGACATGGGAAGTTATAGATGGGGTTCTGCCGCTCTGTCTTGGTTATACAAGTGCCTATGCCGTGTAGCCAACAAGAATGTGGTTAAGTTGGCAGGACCTCTACAGCTTCTCTAGTCATGGATCTTTTGGTGGTTTCCGAGTTTTAAGCCCAACGGTTATGGTTCCTTCTACTGGCCGTTGGCTTTAAGGTACACGGTTGATTATTAATTATATTCTGTGTTGACATGTTATATTTATATTTTTGTCAATTGTTAACAATGTTTATTGGATGGCAAGTGGTCAAGTTATCAGCCGACGTCTAGCGAGAAAGGACCTTGAGTCGCGCACTACAGACTGCAGATCGATTTACTTCGTCCTTGTGATGGGAGTACTAAATAGTTTAGTGTTTTGCTATTGACATATATTGTGAGTTTACTATACATAAGTGTTATGTTGGATGTTATTGCCTTTTCAGTTCGTTTGGATGCCGTACAGCTCTCCGGATGTCTTGCAGGTAGTGCATCTGGAGATATTAGTGCCACGGCACACTGCGTGTTGGAGGTCCGCGACGACCTTGATATACTTTGCTGTGATCGAGTGGCATCAGGTCAATAGGGTTCTGCCTCAGCCTGGAGGAGTTTAGTATCGCCAATAGCCCGCACTGAATATCAATTTTCTGATGTCGAAGGACGGTTGAGACGGTAATCGGTGGTTTTCCTTTACATTACAGAGCTGACATATTCATTGGGACCGTAGGGCAGACCACGTCTTACGATTTGATGTTGTTCCTGATCTAAGACCCTCTCATCAGTACTTAGATTGGTGGTATCAGCATGGGCGGAGATCCTTGTCACCTGAGCTATTCCTCAGAGACCCCAGAGGTGACCCCATCCAGCATGAGGCTTTGCATAGAGGTCCAGGACAGGCTCCACCGATGGATCGAATGCCTAATGTTTTTTTCTTAATTGACCCTCTATAGTGTACTAAAACCAAGAAGCTCTCATCACTAGCCATTATGAGACTCACTATGATGGAAAATTCGGATTTCACACCGATTTATACACACTAATTCCCTACTAAATCGAATTAGCCAGGCTCCATTTAGATATGTTGCTAACAATTTAGTAAATCTACTCAACCTATTTCGATTTATGCTTATAGGTCTCCATAAAGGTAAATCAAATTAGGCTATTTTGATTTACCAGAAAAAAATCCAACCATTCATAAATCTACTCCACCTAATTCGATTTACCCCATGCATGCATAAATCGAATTTGTCTAATTCAATTTACTCCCATCTAAATGTTACCTACTAAATCTACTCCACCTAACTCGAATTACTGCTGAAAATTGTAATTCGAATTGGCCTAATTCAATTTACATAAAATTAGGCTTTGGGTGATACACGTATCAGTTTTCATTTTGGGTGATACAAGTAATTTTTTCCTGCATTTAGTTTACCTAGGTAGTTTGCCCCAGTTTTAATATTTTTAATTGCTTGTTTGATTAGTTTAGGTCTTACTATAAGTAAATATATAATGTAATAGGCCTGTATTTAAAATTATATTATTTATTCTATTTTTCTAAAAAAATTAAGAAAAAATAAAAAAGTTAATACTTTCATGTATTATATATAATATTTTGAAAAGAAATTATATTTTTAAACTATTTTAATGAAAAATTATATTATATAATAATATTTTTAACAAAAAAATTAATTAATAAATTTTGAATATAATAATCTATTTATTTGTCAAGCAATATAAAATAAAATTTTAATTATTTTATATTTATATATTACACTTTAAAATATTATTTTAATATAATTTTTAATATTACAAAATTTTTTTGCATGATAATTAATATTAATGAATAAAGAATTTTCATATTTTTTGTATTTATATGTTTTATATTTAATTATTTAAGAATAAAAGATTCTATTGCCATTTAAAGTATTGTTATTTAAAATATTTATTTATATAGTAGGATATTCTGTATTTATTAGAATCCATCAATACTCTTCTTTTATATTTGCATTTGATTTTCATCTAATAAAATCTAATGGTCTATATAAATGTGATACATCTAATAAGCACATAATTATTGTGCTCATTTTAGACATATGCAAGCTTTTTTTCTAAAAAAAATATTTATATGGAATCAGAAGTAGAATATGATAACACAAGAATGAAGGAAATGGCAAGAGAAATAGAAATTAAATGTTATCACTTGGCTTATTTACACTGCTTTGATCTGTCTGTGTTTGAAATACATTATCATTTTCACTTGCCAAGTTCACATCCGGTATCCTAAAGACAAAATAAACATTATTCAGTGAAACTAGAGTAATTAATTACATCAGGATTTAGAAAATTTTATCAAAGAAAAGATTTTACATATTGAATCTTACATTTACGAAGAATCATAGTGAACTTCTGTGAATTGAAACCCACCTTCTGGTATATTGTGATTTTTTCTTGCATCTTGAAAAAGTAAGCAATCATCAGGCAACAAAAACATAGTAAAGTTGCCAAAATACACCAAAAAGCAAAACATACCTTTGTACATGCTTATTATTTGTCTTCTTCTTTTTTGTTTCTCTTATTTGTTGTATTTGTTCAGTTCTAACATCACATGCAAAAACTTATGTTAGCAAATAAAATTTTGATGAAAAAAAACATAGTATTACAATGTATCTACTTATCATCAGATTTAGTTTATTTTTCAGAAGATGAACTCTTAATAACGTACTTTCTATTTTTGGATTATATCCTAGAAAGCAAAGAATCATCAGGCAAGTAAACACAATAAAATTGATAAATACACCTAAAAATAATGCATACATTTTGCAGGATTGCGAACTTTTTTCTTCAATCTTCCTTTTGTTATTCGCTCAAATTCTTCACTTCTTATAATAAATTGGAAACATTCTGTTAATAAATAAAATTATGATGTAAACAGAAAACATAGCATTCTAATGATAATTTCTGAATCTTACTCATCATCAGATTCAGTTTGGTTTTCGGAAGATGAATCCTGAAAAATGTGGTTCCTTTTTTTGGATTCCATCTTGGAGAGCAAACTATCATCAAGCAATAAACACAGTAAAAATGAAAGAATACACCGAAAAATAATACTTACTTTTTTCCTTTCTTGTTTGTTGTTTTCTTGTTTTTTGTGCCTCCTATGAGTCTTGTTCAGAATCAGACTCAGAGTAAGTAACACTATCACTTTTTGAAGAGGTGTCCTTCTTTTGTGGCTTCTTCTTTTTCTCCTTATTTTCTTTCTTTTTCATTATCATCAATTTGTCTTTTAGCTGTGCTCTCTTGACGATACCCTAAAATAGGTAAAATATTAGTTTACATCATATGTATAAAATAAATACACCAAAATTAAAGAAAGGATTCTCTTGAGTTACCATATGATCCTTAATATTAGCTTCTATCCTCTGAACCAGCAACTTTTTAGTCCAGTACTGCAACCACAGTGGTCCAGAAATTGTATCCACCGACTTATTTTTGTGTGTGAATTCATGAAAATATACAATCATAAGAGTATAACGGCAGCCATCAACAGATTTCTTCTTTTTCAATATTTGCTCACTTATGCCCTTGATGAAGAAGTTGAGAATATGGCCACCTTAATTCCACTCACGTATGGTGTTAACATGAAAAATTGGCGGTATGTAAACGAAAAAAACCTTGTTTATGGTTGTCGGCAACAAGAAGGACATCTGAATGTAAAGAATGAATGTCCTCTTGAACTTTTGCCAATCTTCGTCCTTGTCAACACTAATCTCTATCATCGAGTCTGTCAATTACTTCAAAGTATTTCCTTAGAAGCTTTTATAAACTTCCTTGTCCTCCTCACTAAAATCTTGAAATTCAACTTAGCTTGGAAAGAGCGGTCCTACAAAAGCAGCAAAAATATTTCAATAACATAGATATAATGTAAAAATACACCAGAATAATTAACAAAATAGATTACAAAGAATATAAGTATAAAAATTTATGTAATCGGATATCAAATGCATTCAAGCCAATGGTAGCTCTTATATTTTCGTGGGTGATGTTTAATACACCGTATCGGGTGTCCAATATGGTTTTTATCAGATCAAATGAATAAGCCAACTCTTTCAAGAGCTTATACGACACATTCATGGGAGGAATGTGCATCAAACCACCAAATCTAAATTTTCGGACTATGGCTTTCTTTTCATGACTCATGTTTTCGAATTTATCATGAAGGAGTCTTGCGGTGTAAACCCCTGAAAATTATTGGATCATTAGTTAATAAATTAATTATTATATAAAGAAATTAGAAAATTAAATTTTATAACTTTAAGAAGTAAAAATATTTAAAATACGAATTTTAACACTAATTTTAAAGATTTTGGGTCAAAATTAGGCCAATGAGCCAAACTGGTTGAAGCGAATCCGTATTGGGCTGAAGGCCCAACCATATAAGCCTTGCTTTAGCTCTTTTTTCCATTCATTTTAGCCTCCCACACTGAAAGAAGAGAGGAGAAGGATAAGAACCGAAATCCTTATCACCCCAAAGTTTCAATCATTCATAACTTTTGATCCAGAGCTCCGATTGACGAGTCGTTTATGGCCATGCACTCGCAGTCCTTTTCAGTTCTATTCAAACGAAGTGGTAAAAAACTTTATAATTCATGCCTAGTTTTCCCTTCTACTGAATTCGTGATTCTTTGTTTTGGGTATTGAAGGTTTTAATGTTTTTTATGATTTAGGTTCAATCTAGTGGCAGGTAATTGTTGGGTTTTATCACAATCATTAATAGATAAGGTAAAAAAAACTCTAAATTCTTGTGGTCTGCCTAATTTTGTGAAACCTAGTGTTATTTATGGTGATTTGTATGGATTAAATTGAATTTAAGTTGAATTGTAGATTGAATCGGTGAATTAGAGCACTTAGAATCAAATTGTGGTGGTTGAGACTTGTTGAATTTTGTGTGGAGGTCAGGAAGCTTGCAAAGGGGGATTTTCTGGTGTTTTAAGCTTGGGAGAAATCAGCCAAGGTATATTTTGGTTACTCATAATTAATGTATAATATCATGTGGCTAGCTGATTGTAGGATAAGTTAAATTATATGAAGTATTGAGGATTAGTGATCAGTTCTGGTTATTGTGAATGGTTTGAATGGTTGAAGTGATGAACTTATTGTATATATATTCATATAGGTGATGTTCATGATGATTGGTGTGTATATGAATGTTATTGGTGGAAATGTAGGTGATATTGTGTTCAATGAGTTAATGTATTAAGTGGTTAGAATGTTGATTATGTAAGTAAATGAATGTGTGTATAGAGTAGGAATGATTGTGTTAGCCTGGATATGACTTGGTTGATTTTGGATTGAGGTTTTGGAAAGAATGAGGTTTTGAATTCTTTGAAAAAAAACACTAATTTTTGACCAATTTTGGTGGGCTATAACTTGATTTTCAAACTCTTAAATTTTGTAAAACTTATTTTGAATATTAAATTGGATTCGTGAAGTTTATAACGTTTGAAGAATGGATTAAAAATAATTTTTAACCAAAAAATTATGTGCGTTCGAAGTTGGATGTGTAAAACATATTTTTGCAACTTAGCAGCTTTTTTCTAAAGATTTTGATGCATGCATACGTAGAAGATCCCATGCGTACATGAGGATTGGGCTCTGCCCAGCACTCCCCCATACGCAGATGGTGCATGTGTACACGAATATGCGAATTTTAGCATTCATGCATACGCATGAGGCATGCGTACGCATGACACTCCTGTTTTGAAAAAGTTGTACTTTTGAGTTTTTAATCTTTTCTCTAGCTTTTCAAACCCCTGTATCACCTGTGTAACGTACGATAGCTGGTATTTAGGTTTTGGAACGAGCGTGAGAGCGTATTAGGTGAAATGAAAAGGGGTATTTACCTGTTATGAATTTACAGCCAGTGGAATAGAAGGTAGAGGAGTTAGAGTGAGTTATAACAATAAATGATTTTGATTGAAAATAATGAATATGATGATAATAATGAAGAGTAATGATGAGTAACTTGAGTATGATTTTTTTATTTGAAGTGAAACATGTTTGATAAAGAGAAAGAAATTGAAATTGAAAATGTCTGTGAAAATCGTGGTGGTGTACCGCTTACAGATGGTGGGGATCATGGTTATTTACCACTCACGAGTGTGTGTTTTTTAATTGAAAATCTTGCGAGGATTGTGGTGGTGTACTGCTCGTAATGGTGGGGATCATGGTAATGTACCGCTCACTAGGTGGGGATCATGGTGGTCTACCGCCCACCAGTTTTCAAGAGGACAATATCCGTGTTCTGACAAAGTAACCGATACGTGAACTCACGACCAGTAGGACAAGCATATATTATATGAATTTGTATGTTTTGTTTGACTGTGCTTGTCTTGGTTTGCCTAACTGTTTAACTATGCTTATTTGCTACTTGCTTTACTTGCTGTATCTGTGTAATACCCGGTCTAACCGAAATTCATTAAATAATAAGTTAAATAGGAGCGAATATGGTTGGAAGATTTGACAATTGGAATTTGATGATTTAAATATGATATTTGGATTCAGTGAATTTTTTCGAGTCGGAAAACATAGTTTTCTGCGTAAAAGCGCGCAGTAGAATTTTGACCGGCAGTACCGGCTGAGACCTGTCTGGTACTGCAGTTGAGAAAATTGATTATGAGTAAATAAGATTAAGAAATGAGAAATTATAATTTGGGGAGGTAGAAATATTTGAAGTACGATTTAGAGCGCTAATCTTAAAGGTTTTGGTCCAAAATTGGGCCAACGGACAAAAATAAGTGAACCGGGCCTAAGTGGGCTCAAGACCCAACATATATAAACATTAGTTATGAGCATTTCAGCTCATTTTACCCTAAAAAGAAGGGTTGGGGCACTGAATTGAGAAGAGAGAAGAGAAGAGGAAAACCTAACTCTCTTTGATCTTCAAACCACCATAACTTGAGCTACGGGGCTCCGATTGACAAGCCGTTTGCGACCACGCATCGCTCTTCTCATCCTCTACAATTCTATCTAAGTTTTGTGGTGAGTATTCCATTTATCTCTGCCCAGTTTTTGAAATTTCCCACTGTTACACGTTTTTGGATAGTTAGTGTTGAAATCTTGTGATTTTGGGTATTTAGGGATACTCCAACATGGATTCTAAGTGGGTTCTATCCCTACTTCATATGGGCTGAGGTAAGAAGTGCTCAAACCCTTGTGATTTGTCATTTTTATGAGCCTTAGGTTGATGTATGTATGTGAAATTGGTTATGTTAGTGTATTTGGTGATTTTGATGCACAATTGGGAGGTTGGTGTTGCTTGTGGAGCTTTGGTGAGGCTTGGAGCTAAGGGTTGGTGGAGACTTCCATAGAAGAGGCTCAATTGGTTTGGCTACAAGAGGTACGGTTTAAGTTTCATTTAAGTACTGTGTGGTGTGATGAGAATTCCTAGGCTAGATGCCCCTAGGATTAAGTTTGGATTATGTAAATGGTTGGTGCTAATATGCATAGTTGGTATGTAATGTGAATTAACGATTGGGTTGAAAATTGTGTGGCCTTGTATGCTTGGTGTATTGAGAATTTGATGTATTGGGTAATGAGTATTGATTTGTGGTTTATGCATTTAAATTGTGAACTTGGGCCGGAGGCCGGAAAGAGGTAAGAAAGGTAAGTTGATGTGTGCATTGTATGATGACACAAGTGATTGGATGAATTTCAGATAATGAATATATGAATGATTGGGTTGGTTATTGAATAATAAGATTTGAGGAGTTGAAGTGTGCGATTTGGTAATTTTGGGTGGAATTGTATAGATGAGGTATGTTTGGTTTTGGTTGAGGTATGTTATATGGTCATATATGTGATCATGATTATTGATGCCTTGATGGTATGATGATGCATGAGAGATATGTATGTTGTGATATATGCTTGAGAAATAATTAAGGTTGATTTGTGGGTGAAACCATGTGATAGTGAGTATGATATTGATTATGTATAATGAGGATTGATTGGAAATAGTATTGTTGGAAATTGGGATGAGGAAGGATGTATGACATGTTAATGTGTTTGTAATTTAGCCATTTGTTTGAAATGGGTAAAAATGGTTATATGGCGGTTTTGTGAATTGTGGTAATGTGTTAGTGTATGAGTTGATGAGGCTTAATGTCGATTTTGATATACTTTGATTGATTTCAAAGAAAATGGATGAAATTGGCATGTTTTGGTTGATTTTGAAAAGAGTTGGAAATGGCTTGTTTTGAAAATGGCACTTTGCAGTTTTGAGTGAAAACAAGATTTTTGGGCATACTTTGACGGGATATAACTTGGACTGCGGATTTCTGTTTTGTGCCAAACTTGTTTAAAAGTGAAATTGGATCCAGGATGTCCATGCCATTCGAATAACGGGAGAAAAACGATTTAAAATGAGAAAGTTATGTCCGTCAGAAAATTGGGGGTTGAATCTGTGAATTCTACAGCTTTTAACTTAGAAAATTTTTAGCAGAATGACCCTCCACGCGTAGGCACACTTGGCGCGTACGCGTCGTTCTTCAAGAAGGCACCATCCACGCGTGCGCGTGGTGTGCGCGTGCGCGTGGTGTGCGCGTGCGCATCGATGTGCTGCACCCAATGCCCAGCCATTTTCCCGAGAGTTATGCCAGGGTTGTGCTAGTTTTGTGCGTGCAAATGCACCCACGCGTACGCGTGGCTGACGCGTACGCGTCGTCTGGCTGTGTTTCAATCCGCGCGTCCATGTGTATGACGCATACGCGTCGATAAGCTTTGTGGCCATCCACGCGTGCGCGTGAAGTACGTGTGTGCGTGGCCCTGTTTTCATGCCAAAGTTGATTTTTGAGTTTTAAAAGCCAAATCTCATACTTCTAAACCTCCGATCTCACCCCTTATGTATTAAATCTTTATGATATGCCTAGCAATGAGGAAGGAGCTAGGGGATGTGGTAACTTGCGAATGAAGCAAGGGGAAAAGTTGTGATCAATGATGATCAAAGATGATTATATGAGATATGGAGGATGACGATGGAAGTACCGTGCATGCCATGAGCCGAAGGGCTATATTTATTGATAAATGGCTGGTTCTTGATTGAATCATGAGCCGGATGGCTGAGTTATTGCCGGGTTACGGCAAAGCCAGTATTGATTATAGCTGAGTATAAATGCATATATGATTAATGAATGAATGTGTTAAATGGATAATAATGGAAAATGTTGAAATGTGATGTGTGAACCCGTGTAGTAGGCAGTGGCCTTGTCCACTTGCTCCGGGCATGAGAATGTTTATGATAAATGAGTTTAATTATGGAGTTTTGAATGAACGTGTTTGTGATACCTGGGTAGTAGTAAGGGGTGGTGGTTCATCCCGCTTACTCCAGGTTAATGTTTGAGATTTTATAACAATGAGGATTGCTTTTAAACTGAACGAATGTATATTCTGAGATCCTGGGCAGTAGCAAGGGTTGTGTTCGTCCCACTTGCTCCAGGTCAGAGATTGTGCCGCCTGGGTAGTAGCGACAGTAGTGGTGAATCCACTCGCTCCAGGTTGAGCTTTTGAACACCCGCCTAGGTAGTAGCCGCAGTAGTGATTATTCCACTGGCTCTGGATTGAGCGGGTAGTAGCAAGGGGGTTGTAGCTCAAGCCTACTTGTTCCGCAAGAGGTGTTTCTGTCCAATGGTTAGCTACCAGGACATGTCGGGTTGGCTATATAACCGAAAGATGATATCATCAGCCATAGGACAGGCATACATCATTTGCATATGTTTGAATTGTTTGGGTTTGCCTATTTATTTTGGATTTCTACATCATATATGCTATGTTAACTGATTATGTGCTACTTGTTCTACTTGTACCTTATTTGTGTATTACTTGCCTGTATTGCTTGTGCTTGTACAACTGAGAGGCCCCTCATGCTGGTGTCAGTGGATGTTGAGGGCTGTTCTTGATGAGATAATTTGAGCTCCCTGGGTAGACGCAATGATGTGGTTTCACTAGCTCCAGGCGAGGGTATGATGTATTGATACAGAATTGCTGAGGTAGAATAACTGGTGATGGTTTTGTTTATGATTCTGAGTCTGATTCGTGGAAGAGTCAGCGAGTTGGGAAACATGTGAAACATGAATTAGTTTTAGCACTCCTTTATGACAGTTGCCTATTCATGGATTAGCGAGAACCTAGGATGGATAATTGTTGAAGAAGTTTAGGATGCTTAGTGAGTTTTTATTGCAGTACATTGTATTTATTTGGCACTTTTACCGTACTAGGAACCCATGGGCCCGGGGTTCTCATTCCGTATATATCTCTTGTTTTTCAGATACAGGTCCAGGTGCTTAGAAGTGAGCTGTGGTTTGTTTGAGAGACGGCGAAGATCTTGATTTTCTCTACTTTGTGTTTTGCTTAGAATCTCTCCACCTTTGTTTTGAAAAGATTATATTATGTATTGAACTTTTTTGAACTTGCCTATAGAGGCTCTCATGTTCCCTTTGGGAGAGATTATGATATACTGTTGTCAACTACTTTCATACTGTACCCTAGCCGGCCTAAACTTCGCGGGTCGCGACTAGTGGCTATTTACTTATGTTATATATATCTATCTATTATCTATCTCTTAATCTCCTTTATGCATTGTCTGTATATCGCTTTTGGCTTCACGTTTTATCTTTTTGTTGTCGAAACGTGAGTGATACATCTTCGCGATTTTATTTCTACTCTTTTCAGGCTTCTCGATTAATACTCCTTTCGAATTTACCTATATTTATATATTAAAAATCCACCTGAGAGTCGTACCACCGTAATATCATTGACTTATGACTCGAGTATAAGGATTTGAATATTAGGGTGTTACAATCTGTACCCTATCTGTCTTTTCTTTGTTTGATTTGTATGTGTTTGTATGTAAGAGACCCCTCGTATGGCAGAGGCATGACGAGCATTGTTCCACTGGTGATGATGAGGTGTAGAAGAGGCAAAAAGTGAAGAGTTAGACTAAGTTTAAGCTCCCTTAGGTAGATCACCAAACTTATGGCTTAGTATAATTCCTTAACTTTAATTATTGAGTATCGGAGTTCTAGGAATATTCCTGGCTTTTTCGAGACCTTATATATTAATTATGCGGGCATTTTTACTATACTAAGAACCTCCGATTCTCATTCCATACATATTTTTGTTGTTTTCTAGATGCAGGTTGAGATGCACCTCGGTGAGCATCTAGAGGTCTCTATGCAAGCAAAGATATGAATTTTGGGATGTTATATTTTGGTTTTCAGGCTATGTATTGATGTATGTAGATTCTCTCACGTATATTTTTGTAGTTTTCCCTCTTAGAGATTTCTTTTGGAGAAACATGTGTTTTATTTCTGTTTTGGGATAACCTTGCATTATGTATATAAATATGTATGTATACTCTGGCCAACCTTAACTTCGAAGAAGTCTGGAGCTTGATATTTGTATCTCTTGGAATTCTCTTCTATATATGTATAGTTCATCCTTCCTTTCATTCTTGTATATCTGTTTTATGCTTATCCGTACGAGTGTTATGTGACTTCTGTTACACTTTTGCTTAACTTCTTTTTCAAGGCTCCTAGCAACAAATTCTTTATATATATATATATATATATTTTTTTTTTCTTTTAGAGGTCGTAGCATCTTGCCACCTCTGATTTACGTCCTAGGCGTAAAGCTCTGTCTGGTAGGGTGTTACTTGTAGGGCATCTCAAATCATGGATTTTCTGTAAACAAACAAGAATCATCTAAATAAACTATATTTATACAAGAAAAAATTGAGTTGGTCTAAGATATATGTGCTTACATTATATTTTGGTGCAAAGTTCTTGCTTGTCATTTTTTCTGTAACGAATAAAAAATAAGCTTAATAGATAACAACAAACCAAGTGCACCTTAATTCACCAGAAATGCACCAAAATATGAGCCATATATACCTCTATTATTTTTTGATTACATGAAATAAAGTGAGTTCATAATGATATTCAATTTAATCAGACATGCATAAAATGACACCAGAACCACAAGAACAATATTCTGTTTCTGGTTACAGCAAGAACAGGACAGTAGCACCAATTACACATGAGTTCACTTAAAATACACCAAAAAAAAGTTTTTAGTTATACAAACTCAGTTTCTATAGACAAACTCAGTTCAAAACATGCAAAAATGTACAAAAAACATTCAAATCCTTCAAACATATGAAAATATACATTAAACTATACGCAAAACAGTACGTAAGACAGTTATCACCGATTGAACAATATGATGAAAATAGTAATATGTATTTTAAAGAAAGAACACCTAATGAATCTACTAAATAAACAGAAATATGACTAACTAATGTTTCATGATCGAAGTGAGAAAAAGAAAAGTGAAAAAACTGGACGATTAGTAAACAGTACCTTTAATAATCTTTCGTCTTTTATTTATGTGTTTCTTGATGGAGATTTTAAACTTCTCTTGTAGATTTCCTTGAGTTTTTGTGATGATTTTGATAGTTTTTTTAGAAATTTCAAGCGTTTGAATTTTTAGGATTGAGATTTTGATCAAGGAAGAAGAAGTGTTTTTCATAATAGTGCGCTATTGAACGTTGATTGAGTGCGTATTTACATGCATGTTAATGTGAGGATTATTTTTGTTAGATTTAAACTAACTTGTATGAATTCGTATGCCAAAAAAAATTTGTGTGTAGTAGGCCTGAACAAATTAACACCCCTTGTATAGCCGCGTGTCTTGACGGCTAAGTTGTAGGAGATATAGAGGGGAATGAAGAGAAATTATAAATTTTTATGTGAATTTCATGAAGCTTGGTTTAAACCCTCTCTCTACTTCTCTGTTCTCTCTAACTAAATAGTGGAAGATTCGATTAACGGGTCATTAGTGTTGCTTTCCTATAGAACCAAAAGTCAGGAAAGTAATAACATCCAAATTTTTTATTGTATGTTTAGGTGGGGATAAAGTAATAACTATGAATTCGGTATTCAAAAGATTTAATCGCTGATAAAAAGATTTTTAAAAGATGTTATTGATAAAATAGTTCTTGAATGATTTGAAATATGACAAAAACAACTAATAATTATTAAAATTTTTGTAAGTAACAAAAGAACATTTATATTTAGCAAACGACTTATCTATTAGATCTAAATTTTTGTGGTAACATTTCAATAAATATTTAGAAGGTGTAAAAGAAAAATTCAGAACAAAATTCAATCTCTAGATTTTTTTTATTTTTCAAAAAAATATGATCATTCACAATAATTTTTTTTTTAAAATCACTTGACCAAAAATGACCAAATTTTAAGGATAAAAATATCTTTTTTTTAATAATGTTTGCAAAATTTTGCTTTAAAATTTGATTTCTAAAGTCATTTTCTAGAATATATATTTAATATCTAGCTTGTTTTGTCATGTTTTTAAATCTTTTGGGGACTTATTTGTCATTAGCGTCTTTTGGATTTTGTTTTATTAGCGAAGCAAATTTTTAGATATTATTTTAATAGTTTACTCTCATTTTTAATTAAGCAAAACCTAATGTTATTATAATCTAAAACCATGTAGAGACCAAAAAAAATTATTTTTGTTATACAGTCAATGAAATAAGTAATAACTTTTAGTTATTTATCTCATAGATAAATAAAATATACTGAAAAATATTTTATTTGCATATAAGATAATTAACTAATGTTAATTATTTTATTGTGGTATAAACGAGATAAATCTAGATGGTAGAGGATAACTGAAAAAAAAGTATTTGAGCGTGGTGTGAATTATTTTGAATTGAATAAGATCAGTTTATTTGGCTTCTGAAAAAATATTTTAAATTAAAATATTTTAAAATATAAACTTTGATTGGATATAATTTGAATGACAAAAATTTTAAACTTTAGATTAATTGGTCTCATCCAAAATCACAATAAATTGAATAATATTTGATTAGAGAATAAATTTAAATTGATACAATTCAAATCACAACAAATTATATTGATTTTATCTTTGAAGTAGATCTAAACAACTTAGAGAACACCAATTTCCTCGTTGTCTAATGCACTTCCTCTACTGAATGTTGTTATTTATCTAGTTGGTGGGAGCGAACCTCCCCTCAATTTCTTAAAAATTAATTAGACAGTGTCAATTGTTAAATCTTGTTAATTCTGACTGTTAAAAAAAAATCAATCGTTAAGATTAGTAGATTAGTAGCGATTTATACTATACTATTATAAAATAAAATTATATCCACTACAAGGATTTTGCTCATTTGTGGCGGTTTTTTTTTTTGTTTGTGGAGGTTTTAAACCCCCACAAAAAGGATCGTAGCAGTTCCAAAAACCTCCAAAATTTGAGGTGCCACGAGCTCCTTTGTGACGGTTTTTCACAACCCCCACAATTTCATTCAGTGGCGGTTTTCTATACTATTTTGTGGGGGTTCTGTGCTAGTGTTTTGTGGCAATTCTTGGTTAATCATTGTGGCGATTTAGAACCCCCATAAAAGAAATTTTCAATTTAAAAAAAAAAGACACATTCATGTGGGGTTTCAACCTCCACAAACATGTCAATATTATTCTTAAACAATTAATCTAGATACTAAAATTATATTATTATACTACTAATTAATTATCATTTAAAAGAAATCTTTAAATAAGACACATTAAAATTTAGAAGAAAATTAAAATATTACCTATTTGAACAAAATTTAACACAAGAATAATTTAAAATATAAAACAAGACACTTAGCGTCTATTAAGTATTAACCAACACATACATGAATATTGTGCATCTGCGTGAAATCCTGTTTTATTCTTCCTAACACTAATTATAAATCCATATTATGCCATCTTCAATTAAATGATTGCTTACCACATAAGAAGCAAATGACAACATTGCCATTGGATCAAAGTTGGCACATATAGCTGCGAATACATATAAAATAAAAGGCTTTGTAAATTTTGCAGTTGTATACTTGTATCATCAAACAATAAAGGTACCAATCAGCAAAATAAAATACTAGCCAAGACTAGAAGCAGCAACAACAACAAAAAGACTCGCCCCACTAAATGGAGTTGGCTATATGGATCAAATGATGCTAGTGTGGTCTATTATGAATCATGTCTAAACTCAACCTGTTAACACTAGAAGTAAAGGACAAAAAAATTTAAGTCTATGTAGAATTAATGAATTATCCTCATATGACTTATCCGAATGTGAAAATTACACAATTCAAGCTTGTAAATACAAAAAGGTAAGGTGGAGAGTTTCTGCATACCGTATAAAATAGCTCCAACAAATGCGTCCTGGCATCAGTTGTACCAATAATCTCTGATTCTGGAATCTTTTCAGCAGTCCCAATAGATAACCTTCCACACACGGATCCTATTCCTTCTGCAGTAAATCTTGTTATCGACTGGAAGGATTAACCGAAAAAAAAGATCAATACAAGTAGTATTTACCAAGATTTAAAATAACTAGTAATAGCTCAACTAAATCAATAACTACTTCTAAAAGGTGGCAAACTTTCCTAATGTGGCAAACTTTCATTCAATTAGTTTTTGAAAGTATGAAGAACAAAATAAATAGGAATACTTTTGTGCAAATTTCAGATAAGATGCACAATTATCAGATCCAAATTTTGGAAAGTGTTGAACTTGTTGTCAACCTGCAAATTACACCATTGTGAATTTTTCCATCTCACAAATTCTGAAAAGGAGAATAGAAACACTGCCTTGTAGTACTTGGCTAAAGGAATAACAAACTCTGAAGGACTAGCCCTACAAACGAAAGAAAGATTGAGTTCAAGACTTTATAATTGAGAACAAGAGTTCATTAAACAATTAGTTGATCCATGCCTCTGTAATTGAACAAACATACAAAAACTGATAAATTAGCATAAAGAAAAGTAAAGATACTCACCTAGGATTGTAAAAGACGGTAAAGGGACTATTATTTGCAGCGGCATGAGCAGCTGCCGCAAGAATCCCAATATGCATACTATCGCTTGACAATACCGAGGATGATATGTTGGCTGGTTGCCTGTTAGCTAGCCTAATGCCCAAAAGAAGCTGTTGCTTTTCATCTCTGCCAAAACATTTAAAAGAGCAGGAAAGATAGTCAAAATGCAAGTCATTTGCTGAAGTGAGTTGAATCTTTGAAATATTGATTTTCAATATATTTCAAGACAGTTTTGAAAACTTCGACTCAAGCACCAAACAGCACAAAAATGATTAATTTATTACCCTCACCGTATAAATAAAACAGAGTCTCCAGCAAAGAGCTTCTTTCTACTGACAAATAGACTCCATTCAGTTGTAAGCATGTGGTGCTTTGGTTGCCCTGGTTAAGGTGAATAAATAAAAAGATCTTCAGCAAGTTTCCAATAATTTTGCTGTTTCAAATTATATACAGGACTGCACATTATGCATACCTCGATATATATGACGGAAAGTCCAAACATTATTATGCAAATCTCCCTAGCCATAAGTTCTTGTGCAGGAGGTTGCATAGAATAATCCTACATGAAAACATGGAAAAGATCAAAGCCTGGAAATTTTATTCAACATAGAATAATCCCTAGCCTTCTTTTTGGTATTTGTAGAGTCTTAAAAAAAATAAAAATCATCAATACACTTCATTATTGAGAACATTTAAAATAATACATGTATATAAAAACTAAAGAATGCATTCAAATTACAGCACATATTACAAAATAAGATAGTAATAAGCTAGTAATAAGTATTCTACAATTTTTGTCGTCTTTCTACTCATGGTACAATTACTCATCAACTAAGTAAATATTCGTTGAACTTAATAAATATTTAAAAATAAGAAAGCTTATCTTGGCTTTAACTACATTGATAATAATGGATGATATCATATCTAATATAATAGAGTTAGAGACTAGGGTTATTAATTAAATATTTTTCTCAGACTTGTGCAAAAGAATAGTATAGTATAGCGATACATACTCTATATCTGCCAAACCATTAATCAACTGTACTCGGACATTTGGAGGCATCTTAATCTTAAAAACAAACCTGTGATGACAATATAGTAAAGATAGGGGTAAATAATAATAATAATAGAAGAAGAAGATGGACAACAAATAGAATGTATAAGGCTCACATTGTCAGTTCTCTCACAATATCTACCAGGGCCAATCTTTTCCTTGTCTTGATTTCATGTATTCCTATAAAATTAATGCCGGATATAAATCATACTATTCATGAATTGGACTACATAAGATTGAAAATTTGAAAAGCATACTATTCATGAATCTTACATTTTCTCCCTCTATCTGTGGAACTAGAGAGCTAGGAATCAAAATAGTTGTGCCAAGCATCACTAGATAATGTTGGAAACCAAGTAGGATTGCCTCTGCTTCATTCACATAAGAATTTCACAACTCAATTATCATAGTATGAATTCTCAAAAGGATGAATTCTCAACCAACACATAGTTACAAGTTCTAGAAAGTCAATTTAACTCCTTAAATAGAAATAAACAAATTCAGAAAATATGTATAAGTTACTAAGTCATAATGATAGAATCCGTTATATCTCTCTTCAGTTTAATGGATAATGTAAAGCAAGTCCCACAAACATTGCTATGTTTCTTTCTTCTAGTTATAGACGATATAATTTTCAGGAATGTTGTTAGAAGAAGCAGGAATCATGTTCTATTAATCATTGAAACTACGAAATTTAATCCCAAACTAAATAAGCACAAAGTAGGAACAAATCCGAACCTCAATGACTCAGAACGACATGAGAATCAGTTTCACGAGATTTGATAGCTTCGAACGCAGCTTCAATCGAAGCTTCCAGAGTCTCCAGCTCGCTCACCTTCCTGATCTACTCAGCCAGCACCACCGGCGACACATTGATGGAGGAGACTTGGCGGCAATGGCGGCGAAGAGATGAATGGAAGTAGCGATGGGATTGAGATTTTAGGGTTCAGCCTCTCCCTCATTCTCTTTCTCGAAGAACTCTTCTGAATTTTTTTTAGTATGCTCACTTAATTTTTGTTTGGATTGGGCTTTTTATCATTAATTTGGTTGAGAGTATTATATCAGTGGGAGTTTTTGTTATATTATTCAAAATTATCACAAATAAAATATACTATGGAGGTTTTAATAATTCCCACTAAAAAACTTCCACAAATAAATAAGAATTTTGTAGTGATCTTCATTCTTATACCGTTTATAAGTTTTTCATATTAGTCTTCCTTGTTAATGTAATCATTTTTTTTATTTTCCTCCAAGGGTTACGTTTTCTAATAATCCAAAAGAATAATTTCATCTATTTTCTACGTCCAGCTTCTACCTCTATCTTTCTTCAATTTCTTTTCATTGTCGACAACAAAATAATTTCTGTTACTTTTTTGTTATGGAATAATTCAACCGAAAGCTTTTTTAAAAAATAAATAAATAATGGAAACAAGTTTCTATCAAAGCTAGATATTTGTTGAAAATGTCATGTTCATTCAAAAGTTTTAAGTAGAAATCTCTAAAGCAAACTTTTGATTTGGATTCTGCAACAATCCTGTTATCCTTTAGATATTGTTCTAAGTAATAAAGATATATGCACAGAGTAAATAGATTGAAATTAAATCACCTAAAGCATTTTCCCAAACCAAATAGTAAAGTTTATTCAAGAATTAATGATAACAAATTAAACAAAAAAACATTAGACTTCGGGCAATGGTGGTGGATTACAAGAATTTGGACCCTCTAAATTTTGAATTTTCATTTTAAAAGGTAAAATGCAATTTCTCACTTATGAATGATTTCTCTCTTATATTTTTTTTTAGTCCCACCTATAAAATAAATGATGAGAGATTAAACTTTATTCTCTAAAGTGAAATTTAAATTTTAAAAAATTCAAATCTGAATTGCAAGAAAGACACTCAGAAAAGTAAAACGGGAGAAAAAGAAAAAGTGGGAAGTCCTTTTTGTTTCCTATGGTTGATCTACTTTAATAATTTAAGAGTTAAGACAGTTAGAATTTAATACTTGACATTGTCAAATTTCTTTTTACCATAGAGGATTCACTTTGTTGTTGTTGGTACTGTAAAGTGTAAACAACATACATATATACCTTTTGCGTGCACTGTGCAAACTAATAAGAAATAAAATTTTAAAATTAAAGGTGCTTTGATTTACATTTTTATTTTTTATATTTTTAATATTTTTTATTTTCGTTAGTTAACAACAGTCGTCAGTGAATAGCCATGGATGAGTTTGCAGTGTTGGAAAAGTGTAGTGTGGTAGTCATTGGCGGAGTTTTGTTAAGACAAGGGACATGCCCCAAAGTTTTTGTAAAAATATTAATAATTCTACTTTAAAGAAAATAAAATTAATTTGTTTGATTAAATTGATATACTTTCAACTTATGTATTTGAATTTTATGTCCATCTTTATTATTTTTTCAAACTTTTTATCCTATCCTATTTGACATAATAAATAGCGTATATTTAAATCAACAACAAGTGATATATTTTTAAATCAATGTTTACAAATTTAGCTATCATTATAGAATTAACACTAAATTATATTTAGCTACTCATATAATTTCATGCATTATTTTATTTTTAAAATAATAAAAATTATAATACAACTAATAGTAATATTAGTTATTAATAAAAAATTATTATTTTATTTTTAAATCAACTTTATAAATTTAATGTCATTATAGTATAACACTGTTTACATTAATAAATTTTGATATTTTTATTTTATTAAAAATTTAAGATTTTATTTTGTTGTATTATATTATTTAATTTGTAATAAAAGTAATAATAAAAATAATTAATTTTAAAATTTTTGAAAAATAAATATTATCAAAAGTAAAATTAATTGTATATAATTTAAATAAAAAATCAATTTTTTAAAAAGAAAAATCAATTTTTAGATAAAAAAAATTAATTTTTTAAATAAAAATAGATTTTTATATGCAAAAATTAATTTTTTTCATGTAAAAACTGATTTTTTTATAATTGATTTTTTATTTAAAATCAAATTGACTTATTAATCTAAACAAAAAAATTTATTAATCAAAATTAGAATTATTTTTTATTAATCTTAACCATATATAATCCTACATATTAATAATAAATTTAAAAATAAAATAATTATATTTATAAATTTTATTTTAATATAAATACTATTATATAATTTTTTATTAAGATTTCTAGCCCTCCAAAAAATTTTTTCAAGCTCCGCCACTAGTTGTAGTTCCAATAGAGAAGAAGAAAAAAGAAAAAATGTAATTGTCGTATTAAAAATAAAACTTTTAAAAAATTTGACCGATACTTTAACTAAGGTTCTAAAAATTTAATTAGTCACCCAACTGATAAAGTGAAAATTTTAAATATTCAGGTTCAATCAAAATTTAATTGAAGTTAAATTAAATATAATAAAATAACATATGTATATATAATATATATTTTTTTAAAAATAATTTTTTATAAATTATTATTTTAAACCAATTAAATACATATGGATGCGATGAGTGGTGGTGTGAGCGGGAGTGGGAGCGAGGATTCGAGGGAGACACACAGTAAGGCAGTTGGCGTTGCTGGCGGAAGAGATAAGAGGGAGAGTGTGGGAGGGTTCATCACAGGGTGGATCCTCTAAAAACGTGAAGATCTCTTTCAGGAATAAGGTAGTGGGAGCAAAGACGGTGATGGCTTTCGCCTTGGTTAGGAACGTCTCAGAAGATGGCATTGTGATTGTGACAGGGAAATAAGGAGACCCCTTGCCACATTGTGTAACCTTTACGAGGAAAGCGAAGACGTGCCTAGCGGAACCCTGTAAAGAAGCTATAGTTATTAAGGTGCTTAGTAAACGATACAGTTACACTGCGCTAATGCACAAGCTTAAAACAGTCTAGCATATCAAGGGAGGTTTTGACATATTGGATGCAGATTTTGGCTATTTTTCGTGAAGTTTGACGCGACTGATAATCAAGAAAAAGTAATGCTTGGGGTTCCTTGGCTGATAGACAGCTTTTACGTGGCGTTGAAACCATAGGATGAAGATTTTTGTCCGTGTGAAAAGACTTTTGGTTCGATGTTAGTATGGATTAGAATATCCGGCCTTCCAATCTGGTGCTACCAGAAAGGAGCGATGCTTCATATTGCGGTAGCTATAGGCAATCCAATCAAAGTTGATTTGGCAACCAAATTGACGGAGTGAGGAAGATATGCTCGGACGTGTGTTCAAATCAATTTGGGTTTACCGGTGACAAAAAAAAATTATTGTTGAAGGTGTTAAGCATGATATTGAGTATGAAAGTCTTAACTTGGTTTGTGTCTCTTGTTCAAAATTTTGGCCATGATATGAAGACATGCAAGGAAGAGTTGGCTCAGGGAAGGAGGGAGGAGCCGTCAATGATGCGACAGACCCAGGTGCTGCGGGAGTGCCGGTGAATTTGAATTCAAAAGCACCTACACATGTTGAAACGGAAACTTTTGAATTTGGCAAGAATAAAGGAGGAGATCACGTAATTGATTCATTCCCAAAATATGAGGAATAATACTACTCCCTTATCCACAAGTCAACACAAGCCCAATACTAAGGCTAACCAATCAATTGGGACCATGAATAAGGAAATGTGGGTTCTCTTAGAGGAAAATCAGTGTTAATGTCCCCCACTTATGAAAGAAACAAGACACTTATAGGAAGCTCTTATCTTCGTAAAAGACCATGCCCTAACTCACTTCAAAGCTCACCGGTGGAGAAAGATGGAAGGCCTTTGGAAGTCTCGGGTTTGGGTGGTGAAGAGAAGCTACTTTCGGATGTTCAACAAGATATTATTTTGCAAGAGATCACTCTCTTACCGCGGGTCCGACAAATTAGGGACTTGATCAGGTCCTTCAATCTTTTTGACTTTTTTGTTTATGGAGAGTCTTAATATAGTTGTTTGGAATATTAGGGGCACGTCAAATAAAATGGCCAGGGTGCATTATAGAGAACTAGTTAGAATATTTAATCCTCTTTTCTTTATTCTTGTTGAAACTCACTCTCCTTTTCAAAATCTCAAATCCTTTTGGGAACGTTTGAGTTATTTTGTTATTGGTGTTGTCGAATCAGTTGGTCATAAGGGAGGCACCTGGTTTCTTTCTTCTTTGCCTAGGACGTCTTGTGTCGTTGTTGAAGCTTTTAATCAATGTTTAAGTGGGGGTTCATGTGGAGAATAAATCTTGGAGATGCAGTGGGATATATGGAAGTCCTCAATTTCATAATAAAGTTCTTCTTTGGGACCACTTTCTTTCCCAAGCGTTGTCTTTTCAGGGACATTGGCTTCTTCGGGGAGATTTTAATGAAGTTCTTTATTCAATGAAGTTAAGGGCAGTCAATTCTCAAGCCAAAGAGCAAATAGATTTGTTTCCACTCTTAAAGGCTGTGAGTTATTTGATCTTAAGATAATTAGTAGAAGATTTTCTTGGTATCGAAGAGTTCGAAATTCTCTAGAAGTGGCAAAGAAGCTGGATAGAGTTGTCATTAATGATGCTTGGTTTTCCTTTTATCCGGAAGCGTATGAGGAAATCCTGAATAGATTGCACTTTGATCACTGCCCAATTCTTGTTCGGTGTAAAGGGTGTCCACAGCCACAAGGCAACGAACCGATTAGGTTTTAGGTGGTTTGGTCCACTCACCCTGCTTATAAGGAGGTGGTGAGTCAATCTTGGAATAAAGGGAGAAATGGGATTCATAATATATTAGCTAAAGTGCAAAAAGATTCGTTAGATTTCAATTCCAAAGTGTTGTAACATCTTTGTGCAAAAGCATAAGCTGGAATGACAAATTGATTATGTTTAGAAGAGGTCAAAAGCAGCGGATATTTAATCCTTTCGAATCAAAGAACAAGATTTAATCAAGGATTACAACAATACTTTGCTGTAAGAAGAACTATTGTAGTTCCAAATATAACACCCTAACTACCAAAACTCACGCTTCCGGCTGCGCGACTCTGATAGCTCAGACATTACAAAGACACTTATACTATTTAATACTAAAATATGAGCCTGTTTAAAACTTTGAACTGCAACATCGCTCCGAAAAATACTTTCGTTCGATAACGTACATCTATAGACACCATACAACTTACGAAAACTCATAAAGAGTACATCCATATATATACATATATATATACATAAATAATATTACAAGCATTAACTAATACAATTCCTATCTCTCTTACAGAATATATCAAGATAAAGGCGAGGGCACAATAAATAATAATCTAAAGCAATACAGAGCATTTCAACAACAACTAAATAAATTCTTCGTGACTTCTGCGCCCATATCCTGAAAGGAGAAAAATGTAGGGAGTAAGAACATCATTCTAGAAAGCGTTCTCAGTAGAGGGTTTTTGAGAATTACTGTAATAGGATACGTGAAGATAAATCGTACCAGTGATTAATAGCCGTCTTATGCCTCTTTTCAAAAACAATGGTTTACAATAAAAATAAAGTCGGAAATCCTTTTCTGAAAGAGGAAACTATTCGTTTAAAACAAGATTCAAAAGCCTTTCAAAAGGTTTATCTATGCTGAACCAAAATAGTCTTTCATACTTTCCAAACCAGAAACACAAAACCGAAACCAACAAATCGGTCCATTTCATTTCAACCACGGCCCTAGGTCCAAACAATCCAACAACAGCCAATCCACCACGACCAAACAGAGTTTCAGTCGCAAACACAAGTATGAAGATTCAAGCACAAACAAACAATTACAGCAAGTAGAACATTTATCAGTTAATCACAAGTAATCACAAAGGCAAACCAAGTACAATATGCACACCTAAACAATGTCACATAGATGCATACGATGCATGCCTGTCCTAGTGGTTGATGATATCATCTGTCAGTTATAGAGCCAACCCGACAAGTCCTGGTAGCTAACCATTGGAGCTGACGCCGGCAATGCGAACAGCAGCTGGGCACAATGGTCAGACTCCCAGCTCGCCTCAGCTCTCTCCGTCTCTTCTGCTCGGTGTGACCGGGCGGCTGATGAGCGGATAATTTATACGCTTTTTTGCATTGTTTTTAGTATGTTTTTAGTATATTTTAGTTAGTTTTTATTATATTTTTATTAGTTTTTATTTAAAATTCACTTTTCTGGACTTTACTATGAGTTTGTGTGTTTTTCTGTGATTTCAGGTATTTTCTGGATGAAATTGAAGGACCTGAGCAAAAATCTGATTCAGAGGCTGAAAATGACTGCAGATGCTGTTGGATTCTGACCTCTCTGCACTCAAAGTGGATTTTCTTGAGCTACAGAAGCCCAATTGGCACGCTCTCAATTGCGTTGGAAAGTAGACATCTTGGGCTTTCCAGAAATATATAATAGTTCATACTTTTTCCGAGATTTGATGGCCCAAACCGCCATTCCAAATCAGCTCAAGACTGTCCAGCGTTAAACGCCGGAACTGGCACAAAAGTGGGAGTTAAACGCCCAAACCGGAACAAAAACTGGCGTTTAACTCCAAGAAAAGTCTCTACACATGTAAAGCTTCAATGCTCAGCCCAAGCACACACCAAGTGGGCCTGGAAGTGGATTTTTACGTCATTTACTCATTTTTGTAAACCTTAAGCTACTAGTTCTCTATAAATATGACCTTTTGCTATTGTATTTTCATCTTGGGATCTTCGGATCAATCTTTGGACGTCTAGTTCTTAGATCATGGGAGGCTGGCCATTTGGCCATGCCTAGACCTTGTTCTTATGTATTTTCAACGGTAGAGTTTCTACACACCATAGATTAAGGTGTGGAGCTCTGCTGTACCTCGAGTATTAATGCAATTACTATTGTTCTTCTATTCAATTCAGCTTATTCTTGTTCTAAGATATCACTTGTTCCTCAACTTGATGAATGTGATTATCTGTGACACTCATCATCATTCTCACCTATGAATGTGTGCCTGACAACCACCTCCGTTCTTCCTTAGATTGAGTGGATATCTCTTGGATTCCTTAATCAGAATCGTCGTGGTATAAGCTAGAATCCATTGGCGGCCATTCTTGAGAATCCGGAAGGTCTAAACCTTGTCTGTAGTATTCTGAGTAGGATTCAGGGATTGAATGACTGTGACGAGCTTCAAACTCGTGATTGTGGGGCGTTAGTGACAGACGCAAAAGAATCACTGGATTCTATTCTGACATGATCGAGAACCGACAGATGAATAGCCGTGTTGTGACAGAGCGTGTTGAACATTTTCACTGAGAGGACGGGACTGTAGCCAATGACAACGGTGATGACCAACATATAGCTTGCCATGGAAAGGAGTAAGAAGGATTGGATGAAGACAGTAGGAAAGCAGAGAGACGGAAGGGACAAAGCATCTCCATACGTTTATCTGAAATTCTTACCAATGAATTACATAAATATCTCTATCTTTATTTTATGTTTTATTTATCTTTTAATTATTAATCCTCCATAACCATTTGAATCTGCCTGACTGAGATTTACAAGATGACCATAGCTTGCTTCATACCAACAATCTCCGTGGGATCGACCCTTACTCGCGTAAGGTTTATTACTTGGACGACCCAGTGCACTTGCTGGTTAGTTGTGCGAAGTTGTGATAAAGAGTTGAGATTGCAATTGAGCGTACCATGTTGATGGCGCCATTGATGATCACAATTTCGTGCACCAAGTTTTTGGCGCCGTTGCCGGGGATTGTTTGAGTTTGGACAACTGACGGTTCATCTTATTGCTTAGATTAGGTATTTTTCTTCAGAATTTTTAAGAATGAATTCTAGAGTTTCAAGGTGATGTTCTTATCATCACAAAAGCTGATTGATTCTCATCAATTTAGCTGTTGAATGTAATGTCCTGCTGAAGCTTGGCTAGCCATGTCTAATTTCTTTAGACTAAAGCTTTAGACTAACATTGCATGATTCCTGGAATTCTTATTAAAAATTTTGAATCTCTTTATTTTTTTTCCATATAATTTTCGAAAAAATCCAAAAAAATTATAAAATCTTAAAATCAAAAATATTTTTATGTTTCTTGTTTGAGTCTAGTGTCTAATTTTAAGTTTGGTGTCAATTGCATGTCTTTATTCCTCTAATTTTTGAAAATTACATGCATTGTGTTCTTCATTGATCTTCAAGTTGTTCTTGATGATTTCCTTGATCTGATCTTTAAATTCTCTTGTTTTGTGTGTTTTGTTGTTTCTTATATGCATCCTCAATTTGTTAGTGTCAGTAGTATACAAACTTCTAAGTTTGGTGTCTTGCATGCATTGTTTATTTGATTTTAGTTGCATTTTGATTATTCCTCATCATTAAAAATTCAAAAAAATTTTTAATTTGTGTCTTTTCAAGTCAATAATACAGAGAATTGAAGATTCAGAACATGCAGCAGAGGAATTATACAGAAAAAGCTGGGCGTTCAAAACGCCCAGTGAAGAAGGAAAACTGGCGTTTAAACGCCAGCCAAGGTACCTGGTTGGGCGTTTAACGCCCAAAAAGGTAGAGTTTTGGGCGTTAAACGCCAGAATGGATACCATTCTGGGCATTTAACGCCAGGATGGCACAAGAGGGAAGATTTTGTTTTTAATTCAAATTTTTTTCAAGTTTTCATAATTTTTCAAAATCAAATCTTTTTCAAATCATATCTTTTCAATCATATATTTTTCAAAATCAATTTCTTTCCATTTTCAAAAATACTTGCTAACAATTAATGATTTGATTCAAAACTTTCAAGTGTGTTGCCTTTTCTGTTAAGAAAGGTTTAATGTCGGAATCATATCTTTTAAATTTCTTGTTAGCCAAGTCATTAATTTTAAAAATCAAATCTTTTTAAATTATTTTTCAATCATATTTTTTCAATCATATCTCTTTAAAACCATAACTTTTCAATCATATCTTTTTAATCACATCTTTTTCAAAATAGTTTTCAATCATATCTTTTTTATTTCTAATTTCAAAATCTTTTTCCAAATCACTTTATTTCTTTCCCAACTTTAATATTCGAAAATCATTCATCAAAATTTCAAAATTTCTTTTAATTATTTTAAAATTTTTTACTTATTTTTGAAAATTCTTCCCCTCTTCTCACATCCTTCTATTTAAGGACTGACACTCCTCCACTATCAATAATTCGAACTCTATCCCTCTTGATAAGTTTGAATTCTTCTACCTTCTCCTTCTATTCTTCTTTTCCTCTGACACCTCAAGGAATCTCTATACTGTGACATAGATGATTCCATATTTTCTTGTTCTCTTCTCTTTCATATGAGCAGGAGCAAAGACAAAAGCATTCTTGTTGAGGCTAATGCAACAGAATTGCAAGTTCCATGGACTTCCATTGGAAGATCCTCATCAGTTTTTAGCTGAATTCTTGCAAATCTGTGACACTGTCAAGACCAATGGGGTTGACCCTGAGGTCTACAGACTTATGCTATTCCCCTTTGCTGTAAGAGACAGAGATAGGATATGGTTGGACTCACAACCTAAAGAAAGCCTGAACTCTTGGGAAAAGCTAGTCAATGCCTTCTTGGCAAAGTTCTTTCCACCTCAAAAATTGAGTAAGCTTAGAGTGGAAGTCCAAACCTTCAGAAAAAAGGAAGGTGAATCCCTCTATGAAGATTGGGAAAGATACAAACAATTGATTAGAAAGTGTCCTTCGGACATACTTTCTGAATGGAACATCATAGGTATCTTCTATGATGGTCTGTTTGAACTGTCCAAGATGTCATTGGATAGCTCTGCTGGAGGATCTCTTCATCTGAAGAAGACGCCTGCAGAAGCTCAAGAACTCATTGAAATGGTTGCAAATAACCAATTCATGTACACTTCTGAAAGGAATCCTGTGAACAATGGGACGAATCAGAAGAAAGGAGTTCTTGAGATTGATAATCTGAATGCCATATTGGCTCAGAACAAAATATTGACTCAACAAGTCAATATGATTTCTCAAAGTCTGTCTGGAATGGAAGCTGCACCAGGCAGTATGATGAGCGGATAATTTATACGCTTTTTGGCATTGTTTTTAGGTAGTTTTTAGTAAGTTCAAGCTACTTTTAGGGATGTTTTCATTAGTTTTTATGTTAAATTCACATTTCTAGACTTTACTATGAGTTTGTGTGTTTTTCTGTGATTTCAGGTAATTTCTGGCTGAAATTGAGGGACTTGAGTAAAACTCTGAAAAAGGCTGACAAAAGGACTGCTGATGCTGTTGCAATCTGACCTCCCTGCACTCGAAATGGATTTTATGGAGATACAGAACTCCAATTGGCGCGCTCTCAATGACTTTGGAAAGTAGACATCCAGAGCTTTCCAGCAATATATAATAGTTCATACTTTATTCGGAAATTGATGACGTAACTTGGCGTTGAACGCCAGGTACATGCTGCTGTCTGGAGTTAAACGCCAGAAAAACGTCATGATCCGGAGTTGAACGCCCAAAACACGTTATAACTTGGAGTTCAACTCCAAGAGAAGCCTAAGCTCATGGATAGATCAAGCTCAGCCCAAACATACACCAAGTGGGCCCCGGAAGTGGATTTATGCATCAATTACTTACTCATGTAAACCCTAGGAGCTAGTTTATTATAAATAGAATTTTTTACTATCATATTATCATCCTGGATTGCATTTTGAGTCCTGTGATCACGTTTTGCGGGCTGGCCATTCGGCCATGCCTGAACCTTTCACTTATGTATTTTCAACGGTGGAGTTTCTGCACACCATAGATTAAGGGTGTGGAGCTCTGCTGTACCTCAAGTTTCAATACAATTACTATTACTTTCTATTCAATTCTCTTTTATTCTTATTCCAAGATATACGTTGCACTTCAACTTGATGAATGTGATGATCCGTGACACTCATCATCATTCTCACCCATGAACGCGCGTGACTGACAACCACTTCCGTTCTACCTTAGGCCGGGCGCATATCTCTTAGATTCCCCAACAGAATCTTCGTGGTATAAGCTAGATAGATGGCGGCATTCATGAGGATCCAGAAAGTCTAAACCTTGTCTGTGGTATTCCGAGTAGGATTCTGGGATTGAATGACTGTGACGAGCTTCAAACTCCTGAAGGCTGGGCGTGATGACAAGCGCAAAAGAATCAAGGGATTCTATTCCAACCTGATTGAGAACCGACAGATGATTAGCCGTGCTGTGACAGAGCATAGGAACGTTTTCACTGAGAGGATGGGATGTAGCCATTGACAACGGTGATGCCCTACATACAGCTTGCCATGGAAAGGAGTAAGAAGGATAGGATGAATGTAATAAGAAAGTAGAGATTCAAGAGGAGCACAACATCTCCATACGCCTATCTGAAATTTCCACTATTGATTTACATAAGTATCTCTATCCATTTTATTTTCTGTTTATTTTTATTAATCATATTTGATTTTCTAAATTCCATAATTTTATCCTCCTGACTGGGATTTACAAGATGACCATAGCTTGCTTCATACCAACAATCTCTGTGGGATCGACCCTTACTCACGTAAGGTATTACTTGGACGACCCAGTACACTTGCTGGTTAGTTGAACGGAGTTGTGTCCACACATAAGTGCCATAATAAGGATTCCATACAACAACAAAGAATACTACATTAATGTGATCACAATTTCGTCCACCAAGTTTTTGGCGCCGTTGCCGGGGATTGTTCGAGTATGGACAACTGACGGTTCATCTTGTTGCTCAGATTAGGTAATTTTCTTTTCAAAAATCTTTTTCAAAAATTTTTCTTTTATTTTTCGTTTTTCCAAAAATATTTTCGAAAAAAATAATAAAAATCCAAAAAAATTAATAAAATCATAAAAATCAAAAATATTTTGTGTTCCTGTTTGAGTCTTGAGTCAATTTTTAAGTTTGGTGTCAATTGCATGCTTTAAAAATTTTTCTTGCATTTTTCAAAATTCCATGCATTCATAGTGTTCTTCATGATCTTCAAGTTGTTCTTGACAAGTCTTCTTGTTTGATCTTGATGATTTCTTGTTTTGTGTTGTTTGTTGTTTTTCATATGCATTTTTCGTTTGTTAGAGTCCATGCATTAAAGATTTCTAAGTTTGGTGTCTTGCATGTTTTCTTTGCATCAAAAATTTTTCAAAATTATGTTCTTGATGTTCATCATGATCTTCAAAGTGTTCTTGGTGTTCATCTTGACATTCATAGTGTTCTTGCATGCATCTTGTGTTTTGATCCAAAATCTTTATGTTTTGGGTCATTTTTGTGTTTTTCTCTCTCATCATAAAAAAAATTCAAAAAAATAAAAAAATTATCTTTTCCTTTTTTATCTCCTAATTTTCGAAAATTTGAGTTGACTTAGTCAAAAATTTTAAAAATTAGTTGTTTCTTACAAGTCAAGTCAAAGTTTCAATTTTAAAAATCTTATCTTTTCAAAACCTTTTCAAAAATTAAATCTTTTCCTTTTTTTATTAATTTTCGAAATTTTTTTTAAAATCTTTTTCAAAATCTTTTTCTTATCTTTTACATCATATTTTCGAAAATTAGCTAACAAGTAAATGTGATTGATTCAAAAATTTGAAGTTTGTTACTTTCTTGTTAAGAAAGGTTCAATCTTTAAATTCTAGAATCTTATCTTTTAGTTTCTTGTTAGTTAAGTAATTAATTTTAATTTTAAAAATTAAATCTTTTTCAAAACTAATTTCAATCATATCTTTTTAAAACCATATCTTTTAAAATCATATCTTTTCAAAAAAATATCTTTTTAATCTTATCTTTTCATATCTTTTTATCTTATCTAATTATCTTATCTTTTTATCTTATCTTTTTCAAAATTTTATCTTTTTCAAAATTTGATTTCAAAATATCTTATCTAACTTATTTTCTTATCTTTTTCAAATTTGACTTTTTGGTTGTTTCTTATCTTTTTCAAAACCACCTAACTACCTTTCCCTCTCTAATTTTCGAAAATACCTCCCTCTTTTTCAAAAAATTCTTTTTAATTAACTAATTGTTTCAAGTTTTAATTTTAATTTTAATTCATCTTTAATTTTCGAAATTACTAACTCCTTTTCAAAAATATTTTCGAAAATCCCTCTCTCATCTTATTCTATTTATTTATTTACTAACACTTCTCTTCATCTCTTATCACCTCCCCTATCCTTACTCTTTATACAGACTATTCATCCCTCTCCTTCCATTATCCCCTTTCTTCTTCTACTAATAATAAGGATCCTCTTTACTATGACATAGAAGATTCCTCTTCCTTTTCTTTTCTTCTTCTCTTTCATATGAGCAGGAACAAGCAAAAAGGCATTCTTGTTGAAGCTGATCCAGAACCTGAAAGGACTCTAAAGAGGAAACTAAGAGAAACTAAATTACAACAATTCAGAAACATAGTAGAGCTCAAGGACATCAATGGTCCTTCAAGAAGGCGCCACCCTCACTAAGGTGGACTCATTCCTTGTTCTTAAATTTTTCTTCTGCTTTTCATTTTTTTTATGTAATATGTTTATCTATACTTGTGTCTTTATTACATGATCATTAGTAGTTAGTAACTATGTCTTAAAGTTATGAATAAATCCATTAATCCTTCACCTCTCTTAAATGAAAAATGTTTTAATTCAAAAGAACAAGAAGTACATGAATTTCGAATTTATCCTTGAATTTAATTTAATTATATTGATGTGGTGACAATACTTTTTGTTTTCTGAATGAATGCTTGAACAGTGCATATTTTTGATCTTGTTGTTTATGAATGTTAAAATTGTTGGCTCTTGAAAGAATGATGAACAAAGAGAAATGTTATTGATGATCTGAAAAATCATGAAATTGATTCTTGAAGCAAGAAAAAGCAGTGAAAAAGAAAGCTTGCGAAAAAAAAGTGGCGAAAAAATAGAAAGAAAAAGAAAAAGCAAGCAGAAAAAGCCAATAGCCCTTAAAACCAAAAGGAAAGGGTAAAAAGGATCCAAGGCTTTGAGCATCAATGGATAGGAGGGCCCAAGGAAATAAAATCCAGGCCTAAGCGGCTAAATCAAGCTGTCCCTAACCATGTGCTTGTGTCATGAAGGTCCAAGTGAAAAGCTTGAGACTGAGTGGTTAAAGTCGTGATCCAAAGCAAAAAGAGTGTGCTTAAGAGCTCTGGACACCACTAACTGGGGACTCTAGCAAAGCTGAGTCACAATCTGAAAAGGTTCACCCAGTTATGTGTCTGTGGCATTTATGTATCCGGTGGTAATACTGGAAAACAAAGTGCTTAGGGCCACGGCCAAGACTCATAAGTAGCTGTGTTCAAGAATCAACATGCTTAACTAGGAAAGTCAATAACACTATCCGAAATTCTAAGTTCCTAGAGAAGCCAATCATTCTGAACTTCAAAGGAAAAAGTGAGATGCCAAAACTGTTCAGAAGCAAAAAGCTACAAGTCCCGCTCATCTAATTATAATTAATATTCATTGATATTCTGGAATTTATAGTATATTCTCTCCTTTTTATCCTAATTGATTTTCAGTTGCTTGGGGACAAGCAACAATTTAAGTTTGGTGTTGTGATGAGCGGATAATTTATACGCTTTTTGGCATTGTTTTTAGGTAGTTTTTAGTACGTTCAAGCTACTTTTAGGGATGTTTTCATTAGTTTTTATGTTAAATTCACATTTCTGGACTTTACTATGAGTTTGTGTGTTTTTCTGTGATTTCAGGTAATTTCTGGCTGAAATTGAGGGACTTGAGCAAAACTCTGAAAAAGGCTGACAAAAGGACTGCTGATGCTGTTGGAATCTGACCTCCCTGCACTCGAAATAGATTTTCTGGAGCTACAGAACTCCAATTGGCGCGCTCTCAACGACGTTGGAAAGTAGACATCCAGAGCTTTCCAGCAATATATAATAGTCCATACTTTATTCGGAAATTGATGACGTAACTTGGCGTTGAACGCCAAGTACATGCTGCTGTCTGGAGTTAAACGCCAGAAAAATGTCATGATCCGGAGTTGAACGCCCAAAACACGTTATAACTTGGAGTTCAACTCCAAGAGAAGCCTCAGCTCGTGGATAGATCAAGATCAGCCCAAACATACACCAAGTGGGCCCCGGAAGTGGATTTATGCATCAATTACTTCCTCATGTAAACCCTAGGAGCTAGTTTATTATAAATAGAACTTTTTACTATCATATTATCATCCTGGATTGCATTTTGAATCCTGTGATCACGTTTTGGGGGCTGGCCATTCGGCCATGCCTGAACCTTTCACTTATGTATTTTCAACGGTGGAGTTTCTGCACACCATAGATTAAGGGTGTGGAGCTCTGCTGTACCTCAAGTTTCAATACAATTACTATTACTTTCTATTCAATTCTCTTTTATTCTTATTCCAAGATATACGTTGCACTTCAACTTGATGAATGTGATGATCCGTGACACTCATCATCATTCTCACCCATGAACGCGCGTGACTGACAACCACTTCCGTTCTACCTTAGGCCAGGTGCATATCTCTTAGATTCCCCAACAGAATCTTCGTGGTATAAGCTAGATAGATGGCGGCATTCATGAGGATCCGGAAAGTCTAAACCTTGTCTGTGGTATTCCGAGTAGGATTCTGGGATTGAATGACTGTGACGAGCTTCAAACTCCTGAAGGCTGGGCGTGATGACAAGCGCAAAAGAATCAATGGATTTTATTCCAACCTGATTGAGAACCGACAGATGATTAGCCGTGCTGTGACAGAGCATAGGAACGTTTTCACTGAGAGGATGGGATGTAGCCATTGACAACGGTGATGCCCTACATACAGCTTGCCATGGAAAGGAGTAAGAAGGATAGGATGAATGTAATAAGAAAGTAGAGATTCAAGAGGAGCACAACATCTCCATACGCCTATCTGAAATTTCCACTATTGATTTACATAAGTATCTCTATCCATTTTATTTTCTATTTATTTTTATTAATCATATTTGATTTTCTAAATTCCATAATTTTATCCTCCTGACTGGGATTTACAAGATGACCATAGCTTGCTTCATACCAACAATCTCTGTGGGATCGACCCTTACTCACGTAAGGTATTACTTGGACGACCCAGTACACTTGCTGGTTAGTTGAACGGAGTTGTGTCCACACATAAGTGCCATAATAAGGATTCCATAAAACAACAAAGAATACTACATTGATGTGGTCACAATTTCGTCCACCACAGTACTAAGGATGCTTCATCTGAAGAAGAAGCTTATGATCCTGAAAACCCATCAATGGAAGAGGTGAATTACATGGGATGAACCCTATGGAAACACCTATAATCCTTCATGGAGAAATCATCCAAATCTCTCATGGAAGGATCAACAGAGACCTCAACAAGGTTTCAACAAAAATAATGGTGGAAGAATCAGGTTTAGCAATGGCAAGCCTTTTCCATCATCTTCTCAGCAACAGACAGAGAATTCTAACCAGAGCCACTCTGACTTAGCAACCATGGTCTCTGATCTAATCAAAACCACTCAAAGTTTCATGACTGAAACAAGGTCCTCCATTAGAAACTTGGAGGCACAAGTGGGTCAGCTGAGTAAGAAAGTTACTGAACTCCCTCCTAGTACTCTTCCAAGCAATACAGAAGAGAATCCAAAGGGAGAATGTAAGGCCATCAACATGGCCGAATTTGGAGAGGAGAAAGAGGCAGTGATCGCCACTGAGGAAGACCTCAATGGACGTCCACTGGTCTCCAATGAGTTCCCTAATGAGGAACCATGGGAATCTGAGGCTCACACTGAGACCATAGAGATTCCATTAGATTTACTTCTGCCATTCATGAGCTCTGATGAGTATTCTTCCTCTGAAGAGGACGAAGATGTCACTGAAGAGCAAGTTGCTAAGTACCTTGGAGCAATCATGAAGCTAAATGACAAGTTATTTGGTAATGAAACTTGGGAGGATGAACCCCCTTTGCTCACCAAAGAACTGGATGACTTGACTAGGCAGAGTTTACCTCAAAAGAGACAGGACCCTGGGAAGTTCTCAATACCTTGTACATTAGGCACCATGACCTTTGAGAAGGCTCTGTGTGACCTAGGGTCAAGCATAAACCTCATGCCCCTCTCTGTAATGGAGAAGTTAGGAATCTTTGAGGTACAAGCTGCAAGAATCTCACTAGAGATGGCAAACAATTCAAGAAAATAAGCTTATGGACTTGTAGAGGATGTTCTAGTAAAGATTGAAGACCATTACATCCCTGCTGATTTCATAGTCCTAGAGACTGGGAATTGCATGGATGAATCCATCATCCTTGGCAGACCCTTCCTAGCCACAGCAAAGGCTGTGATTGATGTTGACAGAGGAGAGTTGATCATTCAAGTGAATGAAGAATCCTTTGTGTTTAAGGCTCAAGGATATCCCTCTGTAACCATGGAGAGGAAGCATGAAGAGCTTCTCTCAAAACAGAGTCAAACAGAGCCCCCACAGTCAAACTCTAAGTTTCGTGTTGGGAGGCCACAACCAAATTCTAAGTTTGGTGTTGAACCCCCACATTCAAACTCTAAGTTTGGTGTTGGGAGGTTCCAACATTGCTCTGAACATCTGTGAGGCTCCATGAGAGCCCACTGTCAAGCTACTAACATTAAAGAAGCGCTTGTTGGGAGGCAACCCAATGTTATATTTATCTATTTTCCTTTGTCATTTTATGTTTTCTGTAGGTTGATGATCATGTGAAGTCACAAAAACAATTGAAAAAGCAAAAACATAATGAAAAATAGAAAGAAAAATAGCACACTCTGGAGGAAAAGCTTGCTGGCGTTTAAACGCCAGTAAGGGCAGCAAATGGGCGTTTAACGCCCAGTCTGGCACCATTTTGGGCGTTTAACGCCAGAAAGGGGCACCAGACTGGCGTTTAACGCCAGAAAGGGGCACCAGACTAGCGTTTAACGCCAGAAAGGGGCACCAGACTCACGTTTAACGCCAGAAAAGGGCAGCAGCCCGGCGTTTAAGGCCAGGATTGGCAGAAAGGGTGTTTTGCACGCCACTTGGTGAAGGGATGAGCTATCCTTGACACCTCAGGATTTGTGGACCCCACAGGATCCCCACCTACCCCACCACTCTCTCTCTTCTTCACCCATTCACCAATCACCTCAATACCTCTTCCCCAAAAACCCCTCACCTATCAAATCCCACCATTCTCTTCACCACTCACATTCATCCTTAATAAAATCCCACCTACCCCACCATCCAACTTCAAACCACTTTTCCTCCTAAACCCACCCATAATGACCAACCATACCCCCCTCTCCACCCCTATATAAACCCATCTTCACCCCTTCATTTTCACACATCATACACACTACTTCTCCCACTTGGCCGAATCACTCCCACTTCTCCATCTCCTCCATTTTCTTCTTCTTTTCTGTCCTTCCTTCTTCTTTTGCTCGAGGACGAGCAAACCTTCTAAGTTTGGTGTGGTAAAAGCATTGCTTTTTGTTTTTCCATAACTATTTATGGCACCTAAGGCCGTAGAAACCTCTAGAAAGAGAAAAGGGAAGGCAAAAGCCTCCACCTCCTAGTCATGGGAGATGGAGAGATTCATCTCAAGGGTGCATCAAGACCACTTCTATGAAGTTGTGGCCAAGAAGAAGGTGATCCCCGAGGTCCCTTTTCAAACTCAAAAAAGGTCAACTTTAATCAAAGGTTGGACCAAGTCATCATGGATATCTGTGTGGAAGGAGCTCAATGCAAAACAAGAGATCCTACTCATGGACATGAGGAAATTCCTCATCATGAAATTCCTGAGATGCCTCAAGAGATGTACTTTCTTTCACAAAACTATTGGGAGCAAATCAACACCTCCCTAGGAGAATTGAGTTCCAACATGGGACAACTAAGGGTGGAGCACCAAGAACATTCCTCCCTCCTCCATGAAATTAGAGAAGATCAAAGAATCATGAGAGAGGAGCAACAAACGCAAGGAAGAGACATTGAGGAGCTCAAGCACTCCATAAGATCTTCAAGAGGAAGAACAAGACGCCATCACTAAGATGGACCCGTTCTTTAATCTACTTGTTCTTTATTTTTCTGTTTTTCGAATTTTTATGCTTATGTTTATCTATGTTTGTGTCTCATTACATGATCATTAGTATCTTAGTGTCTATGCCTTAAAGTTATGAATGTCCTATGAATCCATCACCTTTCTTAAATGAAAAATGTTTTTTATTACAAAAGAACAAGAAGTACATGATTTCGAATTCATCCTTAAAACTAGTTCAATTATTTTGATGTGGTGACAATACTTTTTGTTTTCTGAATGTATGCTTGAACAGTGCATATGTCTTTTGAATTTGTTGTTCAGGAATGTTAAAATTGTTGGCTCTTGAAAGAATGATGAAATAGGAGAAATGTTACTGAGGATCTGAAAAATCATAAAAATGATTCTTGAAGCAAGAAAAAGCAGTGAATTAAAAAAAAAAGCAAGCAGAAAAAGTCAATAGCCCTTTAAACCAAAAGGCAAGGAGAATAAAAAGGATCCAAGGCTTTGAGCATCAGTGGATAGGAGGGCCTACAGGAATAACATCCTGGCCTAAGCGGCTAAACCAAGCTGTCCCTAACCATGTGCTTGTGGCATGAAGGTGTCAAGTGAAAACTTGAGACTGAGCGGTTAAAGTCATGATCCAAAGCAAAAAGAGTGTGCTTAAGAACCCTGGACACCTCTAATTGGGGACTCTAGCAAAGCTGAGTCACAATCAGAAAAGGTTCACCCAGTTATATGTCTGTGGCATGGATGTATCCGGTGGTAATATTGGAAAACAGAGTGGTTTGGGCCACGACCAAGACTCATAAAGTAGCTGTGTTCAAGAATCAACATACTATACTAGGAGAATCAATAACACTATCTGAATTCTGAGTTCCTATAGATGCCATTCATTCTGAACCTCAAAGGATAAAGTGAGATGCCAAAACTGTTTAGAGGCAAAAAGCTACAAGTCCCGCTCATCTAATTGGAGCTAAGTTTCATTGATAGTTCAGAGTTTATAGTATATTCTCTTCTTTTTATCCTATTTGATTTTCAGTTGCTTGGGGACAAGCAACAATTTAAGTTTGGTGTTGTGATGAGCGGATAATTTATACGCTTTTTGGCATTGTTTTTAGTATGTTTTTAGTATGTTTTAGTTAGTTTTTATTATAGTTTTATTAGTTTTTAGTTAAAATTCACTTTTCTGGACTTTACTATGAGTTTGTGTATTTTTCTATGATTTCAGGTATTTTTTGGCTGAAATTGAGGGACCTGAGCAAAAATCTGATTCAGAGGCTGAAAAGGACTGCAGATGCTGTTAGATTCTGACCTCCCTGCACTCGAAGTGAATTTTCTGGAGCTACAGAAACCCAGTTGGCGCGCTCTCAATTGCGTTGGAAATTAGACATCTTGGGCTTTCCAGCAATATATAATAGTCCATACTTTGCCCGAGATTTGATGGCCAAAACCGGCATTCCAAATCAGCTCAAGACTGCCCGGCGTTAAACGCCGGAACTGGCACAAAAGTGGGAGTTAAACGCCCAAACTGGCACAAAAGCTGGTGTTTAACTCCAAGAAAAGTCTCTACACATGTAAAGCTTCAATGCTCAGCCCAAGCACACATCAAGTGGGCCCAGAAGTGGATTTTTACGTCATTTACTCATTTTTGTAAACCCTAAGCTACTAGTTCTCTATAAATAGGACCTTTTACTATTATATTTTCATCTTGAGATCTTTGGATCAATCTTTGGACGTCTAGTTCTTAGATCATGGGAGGCTGGCCATTCGGCCATGCCTAGACCTTGTTCTTATGTATTTTCAATGGTAGAGTTTCTACACACTATAGATTAAGGTGTGGAGCTCTGCTGTACCTTGAGTATTAATGCAATTACTATTGTTCTTCTATTTAATTCAGCTTATTCTTGTTCTAAGATATCACTTGTTCCTCAACTTGATAAATGTGATGATCCGTGACACTCATAATCATTCTCACCTATGAACGTGTGCCTGACAACCACCTCCGTTCTACCTTAGATTGAGTGGATATCTCTTGGATTCCTTAATCAGAATCTTCGTGGTATAAGCTAGAATCCATTGGCGGCCATTCTTGAGAATCCGGAAGGTCTAAACCTTGTCTGTGGTATTCTGAGTAGGATTCAGGAATTGAATGACTGTGACGAGCTTCAAACTCGCGATTTGGGGCGTTAGTGACAAACGCAAAAGAATCACTGGATTCTATTCCGACATGATCGAGAACCGACAGATGAATAGCCGTGCTATGATAGAGCGCGTTGAACATTTTCACTGAGAGGACGGGACTGTAGCCATTGACAACGGTGATGCCCAACATACAGCTTGCCATGGAAAGGAGTAAGAAGGATTGGATGAAGACAGTAGGAAAGCAGAGAGACAGAAGGGACAAAGCATCTCCATACACTTATCTGAAATTCTCACCAATGAATTACATAAGTATCTCTATCTTTATTTTATGTTTTATTTATCTTTTTATCATTAATCCTCCATAACCATTTGAATCTGCCTGATTGAGATTTACAAGATGACCATAGCTTGCTTCATACCAACAATCTCCGTGAGATCCACCCTTACTCGCGTAAGGTTTATTACTTGAACGACCCAGTGCACTTGCTGGTTAGTTGTGCGAAGTTGTGGTAAAGAGTTGAGATTGCAATTGAGCGTACCATGTTGATGGCGCCATTGATGATCACAATTGTGTGCACCAGCGGCCTTCCTCCTCCTTCAAGTTCGACGGTAATGGACCTACGGCGGTGCTGCACTTCCTCCATCGATCGGTATTGGCGAGCGACAGACATGATGGAAGCCCCGACGACAGCAACCCACGACCACCCCCTTCCTCGCGTAGCTCTCTGTTCGCAGTTCATGGCATCGACGAGGGAGGCTTCTGCGGCGAAGGCTAAGGGGCTCGCGACAGTGACAGGTGATGTCAGACCCTAGCACTGGCGGCAGCGACTCAGCAGAATACGTTGGCGGTGGTAGAACCACGCCAGTAGTAGCGCTCGATGGAGGTGGCGGCAACGGCCCCCTCCCCTCCTTCTCCTTCGATTGCTCTTTCTTTCTTTGTTTCTTTCTTTCTTTCTCGAGGAACTGTGTGTGTGTGTGTGTGTGTGTGTGCGTGTGTGTGTGTGTGTGTGTGTGTGTGTGTGTATGTGTGTGTGTTTAGCATAGGGGCTGCACAGCTGCTGCTGAGTCTTGGGGGAGAGGGTAGCTGAGTTAGGGTTTCGGTGGCTAAATGTTGCTTTTGGTGAGGTGTGTATGAAAATTAGGGTTAGGGGTAAATTAGTAATTTCAAATAAGATTGGAAATAATATAATAATTAAAACCCAAATTAAATCCAACACTAATGTATATAGAAAAATACTATTTGCTCATTAATTTTATAAATTATTTTCAATAAAATGCCTTAATCAAATAATTAGAAATAACATAATTAAATCCTTTATTTTCCCAAAACAGTAGCATCAATATTTTAAAATATTAATTATTTAGTCCAAATCATATAAAATCCTTATTATTTCATAACTATCAACTTTATAATTCAAATATAGAAAATAATTCAATAATTGTAAAATTGGATAATAATCATCACTTATCTCAAATTCAATAAATCACAACTTGTCTTAATTATCTTTAATAAAATAATTTCTGATATTAAAGCTACAAAAATATTGAATTTAAAATTAGCTTATGATAGCTCTTTCTCAAAAGCTCTGGGTCTTACACCAAAAGTCTAGGGAGCAATGGTGAGGTTTGGAGATAGGAACATAGTTTTTTTTTTATATCTTGGACATTAGTCCGTCAGAAGCACAACAAGATCCATGGACTTTTTCTAGGAGATGGGGTGTAGGAAACTTATTCGGAAGCGTTCATCAGGGAGGTTAATTTTTTTTCAAGGGATTATTCTGTTCAATGGAAGATATAGACCTGGACACTCTTGGTAATGTCTCTTTATCCATCTTGATAATGATGCATGTAATAAGCAAACGGCACCAGTCAATTTGGAGAAAGTCAAGACAATTGTTTTTAACATGAATTCTTATAAGGTCCCAGGTCCTGATGGTTTTCAAGCTTATTTTTTCAAAGAATATTGGAAAACTATTGGTTTTGATGTTTGGAATTTGGTTTGGCATGCTTTCTTGGGCAGTCCCATTAGCTTCAAGATGATGGAAACCTTAATTGTTCTTATTCCAAAGCTAGAACTTCCATCTTTTATGAAGGATTTTAGGCCTATTAGTCTTTGTAATGTGGTGTATAAAATTATCACAAAGATTTTTGTTAATAGATTTCGTCTTTTTCTTACTGATATTGTTAGCCCGCTTCAAGGTGATTTTATTCTAGGGAGAGGATCTCCAGATAACATCATTATTGCACAAGAAGTCTTCCATTTCATGAAGTATACTAAGTCAAAGAAAGGTACTTCATCTTTTAAAATATATCTTGAAAAGGCTTATGACATGGTGGATTGGAGATTCCTTGAACAAACTCTTCAGTGTTTTGGGTTCCCTATCAATATTATTAAACTGCTTATGAGTTGTATAACATCTTCTTCTTTGTCTATTCTTTGGAATGACAGTAAATTAGATAGTTTCTCTCCAAGGCACGGCCTCAGACAAGGTGACTGATGAGCGGATATTTTATATGCTTTTTGGTGGTATTTTCATATAGTTTTTAGCATGTTTTATTCACTTTTTATTATGTTTTTATTAGTTTTTATGCAAAAATCACATTTTTGGACTCTACTATGAGTTTGTGTGTTTTTCTGTGATTTCAGATATTTTTTGGCTAAAATTGAGGGATCTGAGCAAAAATCTGATTCAGAGGCTGAAAAAGGACTGCAGATGCTGTTGGATTCTGAGCTCCCTGCACTCGAAATGAATTTTCTAGAGCAATAGAAACCCAATTGGTGCTCTCTCAATTGCGTTGGAAAATAGATATCCAGGACTTTCCCGAAATATATAATAGTCCATACTTTGCCCGAGTTTTGATGACACAAACTGGCGTTTAAACGCCAACTTCCTGCCCTATTCTGGCGTTAAATGGCAGAACTGAGTTACAAGCTGGAGTCAAATGTCCAAACTGGCACAAAAGCTAGATTTAAATGCCAGGAATAGCCTATGCACGTGAAAGCTTCATTGCTCAGCCCAAACACTTACCAAGTGGGCCCCAGAAGTGGATTTCTGCTCTATCTATCTTAGCTTACTCATTTTCTGTAAACCTAGGTTACTAGTTGAGTATAAAAACTACTTTTAGAGATTCATTATAGACCTGATGAAATTTTACATCTGAATTTGTATCTTCTATGGCATGAGTCTCTAAACCCCATGGTTGGGGGTGAGGAGCTCTGCTATGTCTCGATGGATTAATACAATTACTTCTGTTTTCTATTCAATCATGCTTGATTCTATTCTAAGATATTCTCTCGCACTTAAACATGATGAATGTGATGATCCGTGACACTCATCACCATTCTCAACCTATGAACGCGTGTATGACAACCACTTCTATTCTACCTTAGATTGAGTATGTACCTCTTGGGTTCCTGGTTCACGAGTTTGACTGCTTCTCCTAAAAACAAAGCGTTCAATCCGTGAGACCAGAGTCCTCATGGTTTAAGCTAGAATCAATTGGCAGTATTCTTGAGATCCGGAAAGTCTAAACCTTGTCTGTGGTATTTCGAGTAGGATCTGGGATGGGATGACTATGAAGAGCTTCAAATTCACGAATGTTGGGCATAGTGACAGACGCAAAAGGATCACTGGATCCTATTCCAGCACAAGTGAGAACCGATAGATAATTAGCCATGTATATGGACCTTTTTCACTGGAAGGACAGATGGTAGCCATTGACAATGGTGATCCACCAACATACATGATGAGCGGATATTTTATACGCTTTTTGGGAGTAATTTCATGTAGATTTTAGCATGTTTCAATTAGTTTTTAGTAGAATAATATTAGTTTTTAGGCAAAAATCATATTTCTGGACTTTACTATGAGTGTGTGTGTTTTTCTGTGATTTCAGGTATATAATAGTAGACCTCCAGGGCTTTCCAGCAATATATAATAGTCCATACTTTGTGTGAAGATAGACGACGTAACTTGGCGTTGAACGCCAAGTTCATGCTGCTGTCTGGAGTTAAACGCCAGAAAAACGTCATGATCCGGAGTTGAACGCCCAAAACACGTCATAACCTGGAGTTTAACGCCAAGAAAGGCCTCTACTCGTGGATAGCTTTAGTCTCAGCCCCAGCACACACCAAGTGGGCCCCAGAAGTGGATTTCTGCACCAATTATCTTAGTTTACTCATTTTCTGTAAACCTAGGTTACTAGTTTACTATTTAAACAACTTTTAGAGACTTATCTTGTACCTCATGACATTTTCAGATCTGAATTACATACTTTTTGACGGCATGAGTCTCTAAACTCCATTGTTGGGAGTGAGGAGCTCTGCAGCGTCTCGATGATTTAATACAATTCCTTTGTTTTCCATTCAAACACGCTTGTTCTTATCTAAGATGTTCATTCGCGCTTAATTATGGAGAAGGTGATGATCCGTGACAATCATCACCTTCCTCAATCCATGAACGTGTGCCTGACAACCACCTCCGTTCTACATCAGATTGAATGAGTATCTCTTAGATTCCTTAATCAGAATCTTCGTGGTATAAGCCGGATTGATGGCGGCATTCATAAGAATCCGGAAAGTCTAAACCTTGTCTGTGGTATTCCGAGTAGGATTCTGGGATTGAATGACTGTGACGTGCTTCAAACTCCTGAAGGCTGGGCGTTAGTGACAGACGCAAAAGAATCAATGGATTCTACTCCAACCTGATTGAGAACCGACAGATGATTAGCCGTGCTGTGACAGAGCATAGGAACATTTTCACTGAGAGGATGGGAAGTAGCCACTAACAACGGTGACACCCTACATAGAGCTTGCCATGGAAGGAGCCTTGCGTGTGTTGAAGGATTTCAAGGAAGAGTCGAAGTCAGGGGACAAAGCATCTCCAAAACTCCAACATATTTCCTATTACTGCACAACAAGTAACAATTTGATTCTCTCTTATTTTTCTTACAATTTTAAATACTTTGACTTCTTACAATTAAATCCAAATAACCTTATTGGCTTCCTGACTAAGATTAATAGAATAAACATTGATTGCTTCAAACCAATAATCTCCGTGGGATCGACCCTTACTCACGTAAGGTATTACTTGGACGACCCAGTGCACTTGCTGGTTAGTTGTGCGAATTACAAATTCGTGCACCAATACAGCTTGCCATGGAAGGAGCCTTGCGTGCGTGAAGAAGAAGATAGTAGGAAAGCAGAGATTCAGAAGACAGAGCATCTCCAAAACTCCAACCCATTCTCCATTACTGCTTAACAAGTATTTATTTCTTGTTCTTTTACTTTTCGCAATTAAAACTAAGTACCCTTATTGATATCCTGACTAAGAATAATAAGATAACCATAGCTTGCTTCAAGCCGGCAATCTCCGTGGGATGTATTACTTGGACGACCCAGTACATTTGCTGGTCAGCTGCACGAAGTTGTGTATCACGATTTCGTGTACCAAGTTTTTGGCGCTGTTGTCGGGGATTGTTCGAGTTTGAACAACTGATGATTTATTTTGTTACTTAGATTAGAAAAAAAATTGTCTTTTTGGTTTAGAGTCTTTTACTTTCTTTTCAAAATTTTTTATTTTTAAGAATATTATTTTTCTTTATTAATTGTTAGTTTTTCATTGAGTCTAGTTGCATATTTTAAGTTTGGTGTCCTTTGTGTTTTTGTCATCTAAAATATATATATATATATATATATATATATAAATTAAAACCTTTTTTAAAAATCATTTTTCTCTGTTTAATTCTTGCATTTGTTGAATGTGTCTATGTTCTTATGAATAGTTGCTACTTTGAGTCTTCCTTTCTAAAATCTTTTTGAAAATAATTTTTCTTTGTTTAAATCTTGCTTCAATTTTTAAGTTTAGTGTTTTCTTGTTATTTTCCATGTGATTTCCGGAAATTTTATTTTAGTTTTCTAAAAATTTTAAGTTTGGTGTTCCTTTTTATGTTCCTCGTGTTCTTGAGTCTTGCATGTGTTTTGATCTTAAAATTTTTAAGTTTGGTGTCCTTTTAGTGTTTACCTCCAAAAATTTTCGAAAAATAAGGGAGCTAGATCTAAAAGTTTTAAGTCTTGTGTCTTTTGGGTGTTTTTCTCTTTCCTCGTTAAGTTCAAACATACATCTTTTCCTTTATTTACTCATTAATTTTTGAATCTCTTGGGTTGACTTGGTCAAAATTTTTCAAATCATATCTTTTTAAGATTTTTAAAATCATATCTTTTTCAAAAACTTCCTAACCACTTTCTCTCTCCTCACTTGTTTGAAAATCCTCATAAACATTTTCAAATCTTTTGTATTTTAGTCTTTTTTTTATTTTATTATTTTGGAAAAAATATATAAATAAATAAATAAATATAAAATAAATTTTTTATCCACATCATCTGCCTTACTCTATCATGGACCTAAATGGAAATGAACAGTCCAAAAGGACTCTGGGGTCATATGCTAACCCCACTACTGCTTCATATGGGAGTAGTATCTGTATACCCCCTATAAGAGCTAACACTTTTGAGTTAAATCCTCAGCTCATTATCATGGTGCAGCAAAACTGCCAATATTCTGGTCTTCTACAGGAAGAGCCTACTGAGTTTCTGGCACAATTCTTACAAATTGCTGACACAGTACGTGATAAGAAAGTGGATCAGGATGTCTATAGATTATTGCTGTTCCCATTTGCTGTAAAAGACCAAGCTAAGAGGTGGTTAAATAACCAACCCAAAGCCTGCATAAGAACATGAAAACAGTTATCAGACAAATTCCTTAATCAATATTTCCCTCCAAAAAGAATGACACAGCTAAGGCTGGATATCCAAGGCTTTAACCAAGAGGATCATGAATCTCTTTATGATGCTTGGGAGAGGTACAGAGAGATGCTAAGGAAATGCCCCTCTAAAATGTTTTCAAAGTGGGTGCAGTTAGACATCTTCTACTACGGACTTATAGAAAAAGCTTTGATATCTCTAGACCACTCAGCTGGTGGATCTATACACATGAGAAAGACGATTGAAGAGGCTCAAGAGCTTATAGATAAGGTTGCTATAAATCAGTATCTGTACTTAAATAGTGAGTCCTCCATGAAAGAAGAAGCTAAGGCAGTATCAACTGACTTTAGTCCTCAGGAACAAGTTGCTGAACTCAATCAGCAACTATCTTCTATAACAAAATAGTTAGCATAATTTAAGGAGATGCTACAAGAAACCAAAAATGCTAATAAGGATATGGAATCACAATTGAATCAGACAAAATAGCAGTTATCAAAACAGATAACAGAAGAGTGTCAAGCAGTTCAATTAAGAAGTGAAAAAATATTAAATACCTCAACTCAAGATAGTAGAAAGCCAAGAAGAGAACAACTGACAGAGCATGAGCAAACTGCCATCCAAAGTCCGTCTGAGGACATTAAGAGCCCATAGAGGAATAATTCTGGCATTCAAACGCCATAAAAGCGTGAAAAACTGGCGTTAAACACCCATTGGATGCCCAGTTCTGGCGTTTAAACGCCAGAAAAGGGTGAAAAGTTGGCAATTTGGCATCAAACGCCCAACCCATGTCCAGTTCTGGCGTTCAAATGCCAGAAAAAGGTAGGAATCTGGCGTTAAGCGCCCATTCCTCCTCATATCCTGGCGTTCAAACGCCAATGAGGGATCAGACACCTACAAGTGCTGATAATAACTCCCTCAAGAAGGCTTCTCAACCTGCTTCTATAGGAAATAAACCTGCAGTAACCAAAGTTGAAGAATACAAAGCTAAAATGCCTTATCCTCAGAAACTCTGCCAAGCTGAATAGGATAAACAATTTGCCCGCTTTGCAGACTATCTCAGGACTCTTAAAATCAAGATTCTATTTGCAGAAGCACTTGAGCAAATACCTTCTTATGCTAAGTTCATGAAAGAGATCTTAAGTCATAAGAAGAATTTGAGAGAAACTGAAAAAGTCTTTCTCACTGAAGAATGCAGTGCAGTCATCTTAAAGAGCTTACCAGAGAAGCTTAAGGATCCTGGAAGCTTTATGATACCATGCACATTGGAGGGTACTTGTACCAAGACAGCTCTATGTGATCTTGGGGCAAATATCAACCTAATCCCTGCATCCACTATCACAAGGCTTGGCTTGACTGAAGAGGTCAAACCAACCCGGATTTGTCTTCAACTTGCTGATGGCTCCATTAAATATCCATCAGGCGTAATTGAGAACATGATTGTCACAGTTGGGCCATTTGCCTTTCCCACTGACTTTGTAGTGTTGGAGATGGAGGAGCACAAGAGTGCAACCCTCATTTTATGAAGACCTTTCCTAGCAACTGGACAAACCATCATTGACATCCAAAAAGTGGAAGTGACCCTGAGTGTCAATGAGGATGAGTTTAGGCTAAATGCTGTTGAAGCAATGAAGCATCCAGACACATCAAATGACTGCATGAGTGTTGATATTATTGACTCCCTAGTGAAGGAGATCAGTATGGCTAGAGTCTCGAATCAGAGCTAGATGACATCTTTAAAGATGTTCAGCCTGATCTAGAGGAACTAGAGGAAATAAAAGAACCTCTGAAAACTCCTCAGGAAGAGGAGAAACCTCCTAAACCCGAGCTTAAACCACTACTACCATCCCTAAAATATGCATTTTTGGGAGAAGGTGACACTTTTTCTATAATCATAAGCTCTGCTTTAGAGCCACAGGAAGAGAAAGCATTAATTCAGGTGCTAAGAACACACAAGACAGCTCTTGGGTGGTCCATTAGTGATCTTAAGGGCATTAGCCCAGCCAGATGCATGCACAAGATCCTACTGGAGGATAATGCTAAGCCAGTGGTTTAACCACAAAGGTGGCTGAATCTAACCATGAAGGAGGTGGTGAAGAAAGAGGTCACTAAATTACTAGAGACTGGGATTATTTATCCTATTTCTGATAGCCCCTGGTGAGCCCTGTCCAAGTTGTACCCAAAAAGGGAAGCATGACAGTGGTTCATAATGAAAAGAATAAACTAGTTCCTACGAGAACAGTTACAGGGTAGCGTATGTGTATTGACTACAGAAGGCGCAATACAGCCACCAGAAAGGATTATTTTCCTTTACCATTCATAGACCAAATGCTAGAAAGACTAGCAGGTCATGACTATTACTGCTTTGTGGATGGCTATTCAGGTTACAACCAAATTGCAGTAGATCCCCAGGATCAAGAAAAGATAGCATTCACATGTCCATCTGGAGTATTTGCCTACAAAAGGATGCCATTTGGTCTGTGCAATGCACCTGCAACCTTTCAGAGATGCATGCTTTCTATTTTCTCTGATATGGTAGAAAAATTTCTGAAAGTCTTCATGGATGACTTCTCAGTATTTGGAGACTCATTCAGCTCCTGTCTTGATCATCTAGCACATGTTCTGAAAAGGTGCCAAGAGACTAACCTGTTTTTAAACTGGGAAAAGTGTCACTTTATGGTGACTGAAGGAATTGTCTTTGGGAACAAAATTTCGAACAAGGGAATAGAGGTTGATCAAGCTAAGGTAGAGGTAATTGAAAAATTACCACCAGCTGCCAATGTTAAGACAATCAGAAGTTTTCTAGGGCATGCAGGATTCTATAGGAGGTTTATAAAGGATTTTTCAAAAATTGCAAAACCTCTGAGCAATCTGCTAGCTGCTGACACGCCATTTATCTTTGATATGAAATGTTTGCAGGCCTTTGAGACTCTGAAGGCTAATTTGGTCATAGCACCTGTCATTTCTGCACCAGACTGGACATTACTATTCGAATTAATGTGTGATGCTAGTGACCATGCTATTGGTGCAATATTAAGACAGAGGCATAACAAGCTTCTGCACATCATTTACTATGCCATCCGTGTTCTAAATGACGCACAGAAGAACTACACAACCACAGAAAAAGAGTTGCTTGCAGTGGTTTATGCGATTGACAAGTTCAGATCCTAGTTAGTAGGATCAAAAGTGATTGTGTACACTGACCATGCTGCTCTTAAATACCTACTCACAAAGCAGGATTCAAAACCCAGGCTCATAAGATGGGTGTTGCTTCTGTAAGAGTTTGATATAGAGATAAGAGACAGAAAAAGAACAGAGAACCAAGTAGCAGATCACCTGTCCCGGATAGAACCAGTAGAAGGGGCGTCCCTCCCCCTTACTGAGATCTCTGAAACATTTCCGGATGAGCAACTCTTTGCCATTCAGGAAGTACCATGGTTTGCAGACATCGCAAACTATAATCCTGTGAGATTCATACCCAAGGAGTACAGCAGGCAGCAAAAGAAAAAATTAATTTCTGATGCAAAGTACTACTTGTAGGATGAACCACATCTCTTTAAGAGATGCGCAGACGGAATAATCCGTAGATGCATGCCTAGAGAAGAGGCATAGAAGATCCTATGGCATTACCATGGATCATAATATGGAGGACATTTCGGAGGTGAGCAAACAGCCACAAAAGTCCTCCAATGTGGCTTCTACTGGCCTACCCTCTATAGAGACTCCCGAGATTTTGTACATAACTGTGACAGTTGCTAGAGAGCTGGTAATCTGCCTCATGGTTACGCCATGTCTCAACAAGGGATCTTAGAGATTGAGTTGTTTGATGTATGGGGTATTGACTTCATGGGGTCTTTTCCACCATCATACTCAAACACTTATATTCTGGTGGCAGTAGACTATGTATCTAAATGGGTAGAGGTAATTGCAACACCCACTAATGATACTAAGACAGTGCTGAAGTTCCTCCAGAAACATATCTTTAGTAGATTTGGTGTCCCTAGATTACTAATCAGTGATGGAGGCACTCATTTCTACAATAAATAGCTTTACTCTGCTATGGTCAGATATGGAATTAGCCACAAAGTGGGAACTCCATATCATCCACAGACAAATGGGCAACTGAGGGCTCTAATAGAGAACTAAAAAGAATCCTAGAATGGACTGTGATTGCCCATAGAAAGGATTGGGCAAAGAGCTTGGATGATGCTCTATGGGCATATAGAACAGCATTCAAGACTCCTATAGGAACTTCTCTATACCAGCTTGTGTATGGGAAGGCCTATCACCTACCCGTGAAACTGGAGCATAAAGCCTACTGGGCAACCAGATTCCTAAACCTTGATGCCAAATTAGTTGGAGAGAAAAGATTGCTCCAGCTGAATGAGCTAGAGGAATTCAGACTCAATGATTTCGAAAATGCAAAAATTTACAAGGAGAAAGCAAAAAGGTGGCATGACAAAAAACTATCATCCAGAGTCTTTGAGCCAGGACAAAAGGTTCTGCTGTTTAACTCTAGGCTCAGACTATTCCCTGGGAAATTAAAATCCTGGTGGAGAGGACCATATGTGATTACAAGTGTGTCACCATATGGATATATAGAGCTTCAGGATATTGACTCTAACAAAAAGTTCATTGTTAATGGACAGAGAGTCAAGCATTATCTTGAAAGCAATGTTGAGCAAGAATGCTCAAAATTGAGACTAGATTAAAGCTCAGTAAGGTCCAACTAAAGACAATAAAGAAGCGTTTGCTGGGAGGCAACCCGACCATTTGCATAGTTTATTTGTTATTTAAATAATAATTATAAGAGTTTGATATAAATTATCTTCAAGATTAATTCTCAATTACAGGAGTTCACAGAGTTACAGAAGGATTCAGAGTAGGAAGCAGAGAAAAGGAGCTCACTGGCACAAAAATGCCAGTAAGAGGCATCTTTGGATGTTAAACGCCAGAATGGGTACCATTCTGGGCGTTTAACACCAGAATTGCAGCATCCTGGGTGTTTGAAAAAACACCCAGTGACAAAGGCTTTATGGCGTTTAACGCTAGCCAGGGTACCTGGCTGGGCGTTAAACGCCCAAAACAATGCCATTCTGGGTGTTTAACGCCAAGAATGTGGAGGGGAGGAAGTCTTGTTTCCAACTCAATTTTTTTCAAATTTTCATGTTTTCATCCATAATTTCTTGCATGAACATGTTACAAATTCTCATTTTTCAATTTCAATTTCAAAAAAAAATCTTAATCCTGAAAATCTTTCTTCATTCTTCTTCAACTTCTTTTCAAATCTTTTTCAAAATTCACATATCTTTTTAATATCTTTTCAAATCTTTTTCAACTCATCATACTATCTTTTCAAATTTAGATTTATCTTTTTCAAAACTCTCTCATATCTTTTCAATTTTAAAATTACATCTTTTGCATATCATACTTATCTTTTACAAATAATATCTTTTATCATATCTTTTTTTCAAAATTTTTGCCCACCCCCTCCCTTTTAAATTCACATTTGGCCACCCCCTCTCCTCCACAACTCGAATTTGCTTCTCCTCATATTCATCTCCTTGCTTTCTTTTGCTTGAGGACAAGCAAACCTCTAAGTTTGGTGTGTTTTTCGTGATCACTGAGATAAGATTCACTAAGATCATGGCTCCTAAGGAAAAACAAACCACTTCAAGAGGCAAGAAAGAGAACACTCCAAAACTACTTTGGAATCAAGAGAGGTTCTTAACTAAAGAACATGCAGACCATTACCACAAAATAATAGTTCTAAGGTCAGTGATCCCGGAAGTTAAATTTGATCTGAAAGAAGACGAATATCCGGAGATCCAAGAGCAGATTCAAAATAGTGGCTCGGAAATTCTAGCTGATCCTGAGACAAAGGTGGGTAGAAACATGGTTCAGGAATTCTACTCAAATCTGTGGCAAATAGATAAGCAGAGAATGACTGGAACTGCCTTCTATACCTTTCGAACTATGGTCAGAGGGAAGATTATCTACTTCCATCTGGACAAAATAAGAGAGGTCTTCAAGCTATCTCAACTACAAGATGATCCAGAATCCTTTAACAGGAGAATAGTGAGATTATATAAGCGATTGGATCAGGTTTTAGAGGACATATGAATCTCTGAAACCAAGTGGATAACCAACACAAAGGGTGTCCCAAATTAACTCAAGAGAGGAGACCTCAAACCAGTCGCTAGAGGCTGGCTGGACTTCATTGGGCACTCTATACTGCCCACCAGCAACCGCTCTGAAGTCACTGTCAAAAGAGCAATGATGATCCATTGTATTATGCTGGGAAACAAAGTGGAGATTCATCATCTGATCTCTTGTGAGCTTTACACAATTGCAAATAAGAACTCCACTAACGCCAAATTGGCTTACCCAAGCTTAATCTCTCTGCTATGTAAAGATGCTGAGGTAAAGATGGGAGTGGATTAATATATCTTAGTCGAGCACCCAATCACCAAAAAGTCAATAGAAGGACAACAAGTGCAAGATAACTCCATCAAGAGAAAGGCGTAGGAGTTCCTCCCAGAAATCCCTCAGATTGACTACTGGACCCGCCTAGAAACATCTATCATCAAGCTGCAAGAAGCTATGGATCAACTGAAAGAAGAACAGCAAAATCAAAATAGCATGCTCTACAAACTGCTTAAGGAACAAGAGAAGCAAGGGCATGAGCTACATGAGCTAAAGCGCCAGAAGTTGTCTCTTGAAGAGTCAGACACCCCACATATTGAAGGAGCATCCATCTCCCAAAATAAAGGTTGTTCAGAGTCCTAACTCTGTGATAACTTTTATTATTAGGAACCTATTTTAAGAATTACATGAGCATTAGTATTAGTAGCATTTATTTTTTATTTTCAAATTGCATGAGTAGTATTTTATTTTTATTTCCCAATATAGCTATAATTTACTCCTCTTATCATCATTAAACATGAATAAAATAGTAGATTTTGTTTAGAAGAGCAAGGGTGCAAATATCTCAAGTATAAAATAAGAAAAATTCAAATTATTTATATGTGGTGGCATTACTTTAGCTCTCTGAATGAATGCTTGAACAGTGCATATTTTTTATAGTAGAGTCTATGAATGTTAAAAATTGTTGGCTCTTGAAAGAATGATGGAAAAAGAGAAATGTTATTGATGATCTGAAAAATCATAAAATTGATTCTTGAAGCAAGAAAAAGCAGTGAAAAATACAAAGCTTGCTATATATATATATATATATATATATATATATATATATATATATATATATATATATATATATAAAGAAAAAGAAAAAGAAAAAGCAAGCAGAAAAAGCCAATAGCCCTTTAAACCAAAAGGCAAGGGTCAAAAGAATCCAAGGCTTTGAGCATTAATGGATAGGAGGGCCCAAGGGAATGAAATCCTGGCCTAAACGGCTAAATCAAGCTGTCCCTAACCATGTGCTTGTGGCATGAAGGTCTAAGTGAAAAGTTTGAGACTGAGTGGTTAAAGTCATGATCCAAAATAAGAAGAGTGTGATTAAGAACTCTGGACACCTCTAACTGGGGACTTTAGCAAAGCTAAGTCACAATCTGAAAAGGTTCACCCAGTTATGTGTCTGTGGCATTTATGTATCCGGTGATAATACTAGAAAACAAAGTACTTAGGGCCACGACCAAGACTCATAAAGTAACTATGTTCAAGAATCAACATACTAAACTAGGAGAATCAATAACACTATCTAAATTTTGAATTCCTATAGATGCCAATCATTCTGGATTTCAAAGGATAAAGTGAGATGCCAAAACTATTCAGAGGCAAAAAGCTACAAGCCCCGCTCATCTAATTTGAAATTGAGCTTCATTAAAGACTCTGAGATTTTATTGTACCATAATCTTCTTTTCATCCTATTTTATTTGTCTAGTTGCTTGGGGACAAGCAACAGTTTAAGTTTGGTGTTGTGATGAGCGGATATTTTATACGCTTTTTGGTGGTATTTTCATATAGTTTTTAGCATGTTTTATTCACTTTTTATTATTTTTTATTAGTTTTTATGCAAAAATCACATTTCTGGACTCTACTATGAGTTTGTGTGTTTTTCTATGATTTCAGGTATTTTCTGGCTAAAATTGTGGGACCTGAGCAAAAATCTGATTCAGAGGCTGAAGAAGGACTGCAGATGCTATTGGATTCTGACCTCCCTGCACTCGAAATAGATTTTCTGGAGCTACAGAAGCCAAATTGGCACGCTCTTAACTGCGTTGGAAAGTAGACATCTAGGGCTTTCCAGTAATATATAATATTCTATACTTTGCCCGAGTTTTGACGATGCAAACTGGCGTTTAAACGCCAACTTCCTGCCCTATTCTGGCGTTAAACACCAGAACTGAGTTACAAGCTGGAGTCAAACGTCCAAACTGGCACAAAAGCTGGAGTTAAATGCCAGGAATAGCCTATGCACGTGAAAGCTTCATTGCTCAGCCCAATCACTCACCAAGTGGGTCCCGGAAGTGGATTTCTGCACTATCTATCTTAGCTTACTCATTTTCTGTAAACCTAGGTTACTAGTTGAGTATAAAAACTACTTTTAGAGATTCATTCTGGACCTGATGATATTTTACATCTGAATTTGTATCTTCTACGGCATGAGTCTCTAAACCCCATGGTTGGGGGTGAGGAGCTTTGCTGTGTCTCGATGGATTAATACAATTACTTCTGTTTTCTATTCAATCATACTTGATTCTATTCTAAGATATTCACTCGCACTTAAACATGATGAATGTGATGATCTATGACACTCATCACCATTCTCAACCTATGAACGCGTGCTTGATAACCATTTCCGTTCTACCTTAGATTGAGTGTGTATCTCTTGGGTTCCTGGTTCACGAGTTTGACTACTTCTCCTGACAACAGAGCATTCAATCCGTGAGACCAGAGTCCTCGTGGTATAAGCTAGAATCAATTGGCAGTATTCTTGAGATCTGGAAAGTCTAAACCTTGTCTGTGGTATTCCGAGTAGGATCTGGGATGGGATGACTGTGAAGAGCTTCAAACTCACGAATGTTGGGCATAGTGACAGACGCAAAAGGATCACTAGATCCTATTCCAGCATAAGTGAGAACCGATAGATGATTAGCCATGTATATGGACCTTTTTCACTGGAAGGACAGATGGTAGCCATTAACAACGGTGATCCACCAACATACAGCTTGCCATGGAAGGAGCCTTACGTGCGTGAAGAAGAAGACAATAGGAAAGCAGAGATTCAGAAGACAAAGCATCTCCAAAATTCCAACCCATTCTCCATTACTGAATAACAAGTATTTATTTCATGTTCTTTTACTTTTCGCAATTAAAACTAAGAACCCTTATTGATATCCTGACTAAGAATAATAAGGTAACCATAGCTTGCTTCAATCCGGCAATCTCCGTGGGATCAATCCTTACTTACGTAAGGTATTACTTAGACGACACAGTGCACTTGCTTGTCAGCTGCACGAAGTTGTGTATCACGATTTCGTGTACCAGTGACCAAACGTCATCTTATCTTTTTGTTTTATGTTTAGAGCAACTGACCTGTATATCAATCACCAAGTTGATGAGGGTAGTTAGGAGCCAGTTGTTGTGTCCAAAAGAGGTCCTAGAATTTCTCACTTAATGTTTGCTGATGACTTATTACTTTCTTGCAAAGCTAGAAAGAGTCAAGTGCAAATGGTAATGGAGGTTATGACTAAGTTTTGCAAGGTCTTAGATATGAAAATTAATGTTGATAAATCTAAAGCGCTTTGCTCAAAAAATATTTCTACTAGAAGAAGAGATATCTTCACGGGAGTTTCTTCCTTTTGGTTTGTTTAGGACTTGGCAAGTATCTCGGAGTTACTCTCAATCCTTCTTGGATGACTCGAGCATTTTTTCATGACGTCCTTGACGAAATTTGTGGAAGATTAGCCAGTTGAAAAGGTAGGATGCTTAACAGGATGGGAAGACTCTGTCTCATTAATTCGGTGGTTACATCTATTCCCTCATACTGCATGCAGATCTTTCTTTTTTTCCAAGGAAATAACTGATAAATTTTTTTCCATGATGAGAAATTTTCTCGAAAAAGGCCAAGCATATAGCAAGGGTTTAAATATTACCAACTAGAAAAACTACTGTGGCAATTTATTAAACAACCTGATGAAATTTGGGTCAGAATGTTAACAGCGAAGTACATCTCTTCTCATAGAGATTGGTGTATTTTTAATTTTGCTAAGGGCTTCCATGTTTGGAAGGATATGTGCAAAGTCTTTGGCTGTTTGAAAGAGGATTTTGATAAGGGCATTGGGCTGCTTGATCAGAATTTTTGGTTTGATCATTGGAGGAAGGAAGGGAGGTTATCTACAAAGATGGATTATGTGCATATCTCTCATTCGAACCTTCACATTTCAGATTTATGGTTTAATGACAATTGAAACTCTGATGGTATTTATTCTCTATTGAATCATAATTTGAAAGCTAACATCCTCTCTTATAATTTAGCGACTCAATTTGGCTTAGAGGCAGGTTGGTTTTGGTCTGGGGCAGAATCTAAGGTGTACGGTGCTAGTAATGGTTACTTATGGTTTAGTAAAAGGATGTTTGATTGGCAAGATCAAGAAAATTTGTTGTGCCTTTGGTGTCAGTAGATTCCTGATAAGCATAAGTTGTTGGCTTGACTCTGTTTGAAGAATGCTCTTTCTATGGCTATGTTCAGGTATAAGAGAGGTATGGCAAATTCTGATCTTTGTCCTAGGTGTCTTGTCTTTTCGAAAACTATCTTATATTGTGTTAGAAATTGTGTGAAAGCTCAGATTGTTTGGCAAAATCTACATATTGATCTTCAGCCTCAAGATATGTATTCTTGGTTCATGGAAAATAGTAAGGGAAAAAGCTTTCAAATTTTTTGCGGGTCTTTGGTGGATTTAGTGAGTAAGAAATAATGATATTTTTAATCCAGACAAAGCGTGGTCACTGAATAAAATCACAGGTTTGACTATAGCTTCATCACAAGAACTTATGTCTTTTTTTTAGATGAATCGTGTTTTTTTGCCTCCCTCTATTAGTAATAGTTGGATATTGTCTTCTCATTATATGTATAAGATTAATTGTGATGCCAGTTTTTGTAGTAGTAGAGACAAAATTGGCTTTGCTTGTGTGAGCAAGGATTGGAGTGGTAATTAGCAACGAGGCTGTATGGGAGTTTTAACCAATAATAGTGTTTTTTATGAAAAATTATTTGCTATTTGGAGAGATTTTATTCTTGCTTAGGATGCTGGTCATAGAGATGTCATATGTGAGATTGATTGTGTAAAGGCTTAATTCTTATTCAAAATAGAGAGTAAGTGTGGAGTTTTGAATATTTCTTGATTCAAAAACGGGACAGATTTAATACTATTTTAGAGAGAGACAAATAAAATGACAGACATCATGATAAAGAAGACGTTGACAACAAATTAAAATCATGTTGAACTCAGAGCACCTTAGAAGAAATTCAAAAAATACTTGATTAGAGACCTTACTACTGCTAACTACTCTTAGGCTTTAGTTCTCTCTTTTTTTTTTGTTCTTTTTATTTTTTTTTCTTTCTTCTTATCAAGACCAATTTAACTAATTTATCAATTTTTAATTGATTGTCTGACAATCTTTTTATATCTTAAATTAAACTTATTTAATGGTTGGGACTGATTCTAACAAATCAGTCAATTCGGTCTAACTTTTAAAATCATGCCTTTAAGTATTTCCACCCTTCAAAGTTCAAACATTAAGCACATTAATCAAAATATAGAATCTAACAAATCGCCAACGATATCCTTAATTCCTTATTATGTTGGTATTGGAAAAAAATTGTAAAGATAAAAAAATTAATGCAATCAAATTTTATATCTTACAAATTACTGATTTTAAAGATAAGTATTTTCTTTAGAATTTAATTCTATCTAGCTTATGGTGTGTTTGGAACGTTAAATAATTATTCTAATAATTTTTATTTGTGTAATTATTTTTTAAATAATCATGTAACAATTAATTTATATTTAAATGATTTAGTTAAAAAAATTTATTTAAAATAATTATTATATTTAAAATGTATAAAAAATACTATTTTTATATGATAAAATTACTAAAAGAGGTATAAGATAATTATATATAAATATATAATATTTTATGTTATTTTTAGGTTAATTTAGTATAAAGCCCAAAGACCATATGTATGAACAAAAAACTTTTTTTTTTACATTGTAATAACAACTCTAATTTTTGCACTAATGCGAGTTTTTCTTAAAATAATATTTTAAAGCGATTAATTTTATTTTGACGAGTCGACTTCGAACCTCAAAGTAAAATAAATGGTAATACAATTTTATTATTATGTTATTTATTTATTTTACTTGTTTTAATTATAATGAAGCCTAGATAATAATATTAATATTATTATTATCAAGTCCGATTTTTACCGATAAAATTAACTATTGGTATTTCTTAATGAGTTTAGAATTGCTAATGCTTCATCAAATATCTTTTAATTTCTAAGTTACTAATGTCATTTATATTAGTAACTTATACATATTTAACTTTATTATTATTATTATTATTATTATTATTATTATTATTATTATTAATGACCGAAAAAAAAAGAAAGAAAAGAAGGAATAGAAATGTGAATTACATTAAGCAATGTTATCCCATTAATGATTAACATGCCTTTCTTCTAATTCAATATGACCGAACCGGAGAAAGAAAGAAAAGAGAGATTTCAATCCAAAACCACCTAGTAATATAACATTGACACAATCTTTCTATTGACAACTCACCCTACCATTAAGATCAAAAACACTTCCCTTAATTTGTTAAACATATTGCATGAAGAAATGGTAAAGTGACCGAGAGCTTTCATCAAAGAAACCGTAACCCTCCACCATTTTCTTCCTTTGATTTCACTTAATCCATAATCCTAATAAAAAATTTAATTCGGTAAAAGTGTTTGTATCTTTCTCCTTTACGTGTTGGCGTTACTTTTGTCCGGTGAAAGTCGACGGTAACGTAGCTCTCCTACCCCTTGAGCTTGGCCAACTAGAGTTCTACGAGACACGGAGGATTTCGGACGTTTTTCCCTTCAGCAACTCAGTCAGAAAGTTTCTCTGAAATTTTGAGTATTTCGATTACGTACGAAGGTAGGGTTTTGATAAATTTTCACCGACTAGATGATATTTGATAAGTGAATTGATGTTTGGATTGAGTGTTATTGAGATTTGATTGTGTTTCATGTTGAATTTTGTTGATATATTGATATTTTGATGAGGTTGTATTTCAGTCAGCTCGAGAATGGATAATATTTTAAGTTAATATTTTGATAAAAAATAAAACAGGATTTCGGTCTCGTTGGAGGACAAGAAATTAATTTGGAAATTATATTTTGAAGGATATCATTTTATTTTTATAAAAAAAGGAGACCGAGGTTATGTTTATAACTATAAACTAAGTTTTGAAAGGAAAATGCTATTTTGAGTTTTTATTCAAAATTACTCTGTATATTAAAATAAATTATTTTCATCAAAGATAAATTATATTGTGGATGATACAAATGAGAAGAGGAAGAACGAAAAGTAAAGGAAAGAAAGATTAAAGGAATCTCTGCCACAGGAGAGCAGAGGATAAAGATTAAAGAATATATTAACTAAAAGGATCTCTGCCATAGGAGAGCAGAGAACAAAAATTAAAGGAATATATTGATTAATGAAATGACTGCCACGGGAGAACAGATGTGACATTGTTTGGGCCTTAGTGCCAAATGTAAAGTGGGGATGTCTACACACTGAGAACTGTTTTCCAGATGTACGCTTATTGATTTGGAAAGTCACACTGTATGCGGCCTAGCCGTACGACTTAAAGTCACACTGTATGCAGCCTAACTGTACGACTTATAAGCACACTGTATGCATCTGAAAAGCCATATCTGGGACTTGTGCCCGGGTAATGTCGGGAGCGGGTAGGGAACCGACACATGAGCTTATGGCCTCGATAGGACTAGACATGCATCATCCTTGTTGTGCATTTGCATTTTACTTGGTATGGTGAAATTATTTGTAATTGTCTTTTTGTAGTAATTAGATAATTTTCTGTGATTCTTGGTATACTTCATTGTGAATTACTTGAACTGTGATAACCCTGACTAAACTAACTACCCTCGACCCTACTAAGAACCCCCGGTTCTTACCCCTTTTCTTTCTCCCCTTCAGATGGATACCGGAGTTATATTTTACGAGATGGACCCTCCCTATATATACGAGGATATTGTACATCATAGGTTTTATGTAGTAGCTGCGGAGATTAGGACTCGTATGTACATTCTGCTTGATCATCCCTTCCGTCACCCGATTGACCCTCCATAGTTTAACCCCGACATGTCCTATGAGTTTTCACTGCAGTGGCTCCACCCAAATGCTCCCTTTCACCCATTTCATGATAGGCCGGTGCCTCACCAGCACCCCGATCAGCTTGCGGATCAGGCAGACCCTGAGCCTGAGCTCATGGAGGAGCATATTCCAGAGCCTGTACCGGAGGAGGATATTCTAGTGGAGCAGATCTCAGTATCTTCATCTGAGCCATCTTTTGAGGAGCCACTCACCGCCTCTATTACTGGACCGGCGAGTGCTGGTCAGACCAGTAGCTCGAGTGCCAGTGCCCCTCCCGAGATTATAGAGATTTTCGATGACGAGGACGAGGATCTTGAGGAGTGTTCTGATGTGGTTGTGATCTCCTCTGACGATGATAGCTGAGTCTTGGGAGTTGCGGTTGTGCCTTTTGATAGTTTTTTGTGTTAGCCTAACTTTTCTGTTAATCTCTCACTTTTGGTCAGACTCACTGAGAGAGTAGGGTGTACATAGTTGACTAGGCTAGTTCGAGTACTAGTTTAGGATTTTTCTATATGGACCAGGACTCGGAGTGTTGGTTAGTACATAGTAGTATTTCTGAAAGGTTGTATGCTAACTCAGGATATATATATATATATATATATATATATATATATATATATATATATATATATATATATATACACACACACACACACACACACACACGACAGTACCTGTATGCGTATGTATGGTCTATGTTATGTGTGCTGGTTATATATGATGCTGGCTTGTGTATGTTTAATTAGCTGTCCTAGCAATTTTTTTTATAAAAGTCCTTCTAAAAATTCGATAGTATGCTAACCCGATTACAGGCTTAATAATACATAGTAAAGGTTTCATGTGAATAAGTTGGTGACACTTAATTTCTGGTATGATCATGACTTACTGGGAATTGGGTCGTTACACACATAATACTCAAAATAGGGTTAAGATTATTCAACTCAAGTAATACTTAAGTTTTATTGTTTTGATTATAATTCAATTGCTCAAATTTCACCTAAATATTTTTTAATGAGCTTTTTTCATATGGTACCAAACATCCTACTGTACATTCTAATAATATTATGAAAACTGAACCAGATTAGCTGGTTGAACCGATTCAACTGAGAACTGGCGTAGAAAATGATTCGATCCTCCTACTTAAACCGTCAATAACAAAATCGTCGAAGAAATGTTGAATCGGCCGGTTGGACCGGAGTAAAAATTGATCGATTCAAATAAAACACCGTCGTTTTAGTTATGTTTTAAAAAAAAAAACAAAACCCCCACCCACCCCACTCGAGTTAACCCCTCCCCCCTCCCACCCCACCCCACCCCACCCCACCCCACCCCACCAAACACCCCCTCTTTCAAAAGACAAACACACAACAAGCCTTAGCTCCTCCCAAAACCAAAAACCCCAGCTTCCTGAACGGAACCGCCACCACCGTCTGTGGTTGTCGGCGTCTCCGCGGCCTCCTCCTTACCTTGTCTCCGTCATCTTTTGCTATGTTGCTGTTATTGTTACTTGTTATGCTGCTGTTATTATTATGCTGTTGTTTTGTTATGACACTTGAAATTAAGTAATCTGTGATTAGTGTTTTGAATTTGAAATTTATGATTAGTGATTTATGCTGTTGTTGTGAATTAATTTCGGGGTGATTATTTGTTATGCTGCTGTTTTGAATTAATTTAGGAGTGATTATTTCTAGTTGTACTGCTGTTGTTTTTAACGTTGATTATAATTTATTGATTTCAGTTATCGACGGAAGTATTAATCAAGAAGCAGTTGCTGATAACAATGCACCTGTTAGTAATAATTCGCCCGCCAATCCTCCCAAGTGCTCAACTAAGCCTTAAAAGTGTTTGCAAAATAAAGAGGCGATACACGAGGTTGATAAACGGTTTACAAGGTGGCTTTTGGATTGTGGAATTTTTTTTATACGACGGTGGTAGTAGTGATCTTTATGCTGCATCTCTTGATTCATCTGCTCAAGAGGGTGGAAATAAAGATAAAGATAGCTCCACCGAAGCAAATCTGCAACAAGTTCTTGTGGATTTTGATTATTGATAAATTTTCATGCTATTTTGGATATTTTTTTTTTTACTATTTAACTTTTGAGATTGTATTTTCATAACATCATATAAATTTAGTTGATGATATTTCATGTAATGTTTTAAATTTAGAAGATATTTAAGATTTATATTACACTATAACTGTATTTTATAATGTTTATTCTTAATTTATTTATTATTTTATTCTAAAATAATTTTTTTAATTAAACCACTAATAAAATTGGTTGGACCAATAAATTAATAAACCAATAGTTAAAATTTAGGACGGTTTGACGATGGGTCAGATATCAAACCTTGCATTCCAAACAAGGGATGGGAACAAAGAGAAACGGGTTATTAACCGGGTCAATCCGAATCCAAAGTTATTTATGTTGTAGTCAAAATGTCAAATACTCAAATAGTCAAATGTTAATGTTCAATTATTCGTGAGAGGTATAAAATGTTAAATCCCACAGTTCTAGGGTTTTAAGGTTGTTGCTGTGTCAGCTTTCGTGCTTGTTGTGTTGGATCTACTGTCACCGAAAGACGATTCATTTGATTTGATATAGCCATGACTGCTCAGACCCAAGAAGAGCTTCTAGCTGAGCACCTCGAGCAGCAGAAGATCCATGTAATTCATCTTCTCTTCTCAAACAACCTTCTTCACCCTCTTTTCTTTGATTCAATTTTGATTGTTAGGGTTTTGGGATGTTTTAATCGGTTTACCTTTCTTTTGGTTCCCTCCGGGGAGGGGGGGGGTATCATTGGGTTTGTGGGTACTGATAGTGTGTGTTTTAGGGTTTACCTTTTCGGCGGTGTTTCATTTTGGAGAATCTTATGTTTGCTATGTTATTGTGATTTGTATTGTTGATTCTAGGTTTGTAGAAATGTAGTAGCTTTAGGTGTGGAAGAGTGGAACATTTCAGTTGAGTAAATTGGAAGGCTAATGGGAATGGAAATGTTCTGGGAGTTTGCAAGAGAAGACGGAGTGAATTTTGAATTAGAACATATGCATTTTCGAACAAAAGAATAGTTGAAAAGAGTTTGATCTAGGATAACAGTTAATAACATCAAGTACACTCTTTAACAAGTGAAACATGTCTCGAATCATTGTTTAGATTCTTTTATACAGCGTGACTATAGTTTGGTCAATTTGTACTGATGCCCTTTTGTACTCTCCATCTTTTATGGCCTACTATGTTCTCTGTTGTCTAATTTTTTAAAGCTTTTTAGTGTTGGTTTGGATTGGCTTTTTTGAGTGAAAAAAAGTAACTTTTTTTTAATAAAGTATTTTATTCAATTTGAAACATATTTGGATATGTCTCTACAAAGTAGTTTTGTTAAAAAAAAGAAAATTATTTGCTTTTGTTTTTTAAAGCTAACAATACCTTTCTTTTGAAAAAACCAGAAGCAAAAGACGTTTTTAATACTTAAAAATTCTTTTTATAAAGTCTATTTAAATATGAAATCATTTTTGTCTATTAAAAAAAGTTCTTTTTTAAAAAGATGAAAAAAATAAGTATTTTTTTCATAAGCCAATCCAAACTGACCCTTACTTATATTTTGTGTAGCATGATGAACCTGTAGTTGAAGATGATGAAGATGATGAGGATGACGATGATGAAGATGACGAGGATGATGACATTGCTGAAGGTAAGTTAGCAAGGCACCTTGTCTTATCTACTTTTGTTCTTGCATGTGGTATATTTTTAATTGTAGCACATCTCTACTAACTTTGTTTGAATTTTATGAAGTCACAGAACAGAGTTATATTGTAAGTAGATAATTCAATTTAGCCAATGTTCACTCTAGAAGTGACCAGTATTTTCTTTCATGGGCTGTTTTGAATTTTGTCTAATACTTCTCTATTTTGTTTTATTTTATTTGCTGCCTTCGTTTTTTTAGGGAAATAATTATGGACTGCAAAGTTGTTGAATTTAATCTTTTATTTCTTTCTATAGTAACTTACAGTCTTATACCTTTATTAATTAGACCTAGAAATTACTCTCTATGCATTTGATGGTCAACATGGATTAATGGGACGCATTGAAGTAAATTTAAATTTCTTCCCAAATTGCATCTTGAAATTGAGTTATAATAAATCATGCACGTGTTGTGCCAGACACTGGTTGGGTTAAATTCTTCTAAGTGCACCTTCAATTTATCCTGTTTGCTGTATGAATGTGATAATGCTATCAATTATTGTTTATTTTGTACATGAATGTAAACAATGGATGCAACTAACAGTGAGGAACTTGCGTTCTAAAACAGGACATGAAGGTGATGTTGGTAGGTCCAAGCAGACACGGAGTGAAAAGAAGAGTCGCAAGGCAATGCTCAAACTTGGAATGAAACCTGTTACAGGTGTCAGCCGGGTGACAGTGAAAAAGAGCAAGAATGTTAGTAGATTACTAGATTTTACACTTTGTTTATACTGATTGTCTTGTCTCCATGTATTGATCAGTTTGTTGTTTGTCAGATCCTATTCGTTATCTCAAAACCAGATGTTTTCAAAAGCCCAACATCCGACACATACATCATATTCGGGGAGGCCAAGATTGAAGACTTGAGCTCACAGCTACAAACTCAGGCAGCAGAGCAGTTCAAGGCCCCCAATTTGGCTAATGCAGGACCGAAACCTGAATCTTCTAGTGTTGCCCAAGATGACGAGGATGTGGACGAGACGGGAGTAGATCCCAAGGACATAGAGTTGGTGATGACTCAAGCTGGAGTGTCAAGATCAAGAGCCGTTAAAGCTCTCAAAGCTGCGAATGGCGATATCGTTGCGGCCATTATGGAGCTAACTACTTGATGGATGGGCAGATTCTGTAGAATTTTGGTATCTGGACTCCTCGGTTATTTTTCTCTCTTGATCGAAATTTTTGCTCTCCTGGGTTTTTAAGTAGTGATTTGACAATATCTCTGTTTTCTTCAGCTTTTCTGTGTAATGAAAGCACATTTTCAGCATTGGCATGTTTTCATGCCAAGAATGACAATCATGATTACCAATTGTCTTTCTTTGTTTTTCACAAATTGCACTTTTGTGTTTCATGATTAGTATGGCTTACATCTCACAAAATTACAATGCTTGAAAAATTGGAAAAATTCTTAAATGTATAAAAGATTGAACTTGTTGAAAATTCATTTGGTGTAAAGTTGTATTTTTACATGCAGGATGGATCTACTTTGGTCACTTTGCTCGAGTTGGCGAGGGAAATAATTGAATATGTTTCCCATGAATATATGAATCCTTCATTTATTTTATGAGTGAACAGAATGTCAGAATCCAAATTAGTAGTTGACTCTTGACTCATGGCAATTTTTGTCTTGCCTTGGATTGGTGGTTGGAACCAGATCAAAATTTTTAGTTAGGCTGCTGCAAGCTCTGGAAAAAAAAAATGATTTTAGTTCTCGTTATATTTTTTTAAGGGGTTAGATTTCGACTGAATTTTAATTTAGTCACTAACGTTTCAAATATTCTATTCTGATACCGAAAACTTTTAAATGTTTTATTTCAATCCCAAAAGTTTTAGGCAGGCTCAATGTTGTTCCACTATGAATTTTGATACAAGCACATAAAATTGATCAACCAATGATCACTAATATATAAGTTTTTCTTTTGATTTTGAAGCGTTGATAATTGATTGTTAGGATTTGGAATTTTGTACAAAAGGAAAATTGAGAAGTGTCACAAGAAGATTTTGGTTATGTTTTTCTAATACATAGAAGATATGCTTTAATTAGTAACATTATTAATATCTACGTCATTCATTCTGTTAACAGAAAAGCTCTACATCCATGTAAATAATTTATCCAGGCTATCCAAGTAACTTGTCTCACACGCGCCTCCCCCACTCCCTGACTCGTTTGTCATACACGTGCCACATATAACGTAAAACTTCTCTTCTGTTGCGTGATAAACCTTCTGCTGCAACGTAAACCTTCTTCTTTGGTGCGCGTTTTCGTTCTTCTTCTTCTCCTTCAATGTAATAAGCTTCGTCGTTCTCCTCTATTTGCATTTCATAATTTCTTCTTCTCTGCTTGAGTTCTTCCTTATTGATCTGCATTGTCTTCAACGTAATAAGCTTCCTCGTTCTTCTTCTTCTTCTTCGTTTTCTTCTTCCATCTTCACTTCTAAATCAAAACAATGAATGATTCGAGTTGAAATCAGTTGATTGAGAACTATTTGAATTATTGTTCTGAAACGAATCATGCTGATGAGGTTTGGATAATTCAATTTTGAATTGAATTGAATTGAATGCAATTGCTAATCTTATTTGAATTGAATTCATGGACATAGGTGTTTTTGAATCTGAATTGAATTGAATTGAATTCAATGGACGAAGGTGCTTTTGTATTCAAAATTGATTTTGTATAATGGATTATGTTTCGTTTACTCAGTACTATAAAGTTATTTCACTATGAGTACGTGTTTCGGTTCGTTATGCAGAAAGGAGTTTGAATTTGAATATATATATATATATATATATATATATATATATATATATATATATATATATATATATATATATATATATATAATGGATTATGTTTTGTTCACTGAATAATACATAATTGTTTCACCGTATTGATATTTTCGGTTCACTATGCAGACAAGTTGAATGCAATTTGTTAATCTTATTTGAATTGAATTCAATGAGCATATGTGTTTTTGAATATGAATTGAATTAAATTGAATTCAATGGACGAACGTGTTTTTGTATTCAAATTTGATTTTGTATAATGGATTATGTTTCGTTCACTCAGTATTATAAAGTTGTTTCACTATGAGTATGTGTTTTAGTTTGTTATGTAGAAAGGAGTTTGAATTTGAATATATATAATGGATTATGTTTTGTTCACTGAGTAATATATAATTATTTCACCATATTGACATTTTCAGTTTACTATGCAGACCAGCTGTGTTGTGGATGAAAAATTTGTCCCAAAGGTGGAGATGATTTTCAAGACACTAGAAGAAGCTGGAAAGTTCTACAAACATGATTCCAAACTTGCCGGCTTTTCTACCAAAATAAGGAACACGACTCGAGACGAAGACAAGATTAAGAATTAATTAATCGTATGCAGCAGAGAGGGGAGGTGGAAATCCAAGATATCTCCAACTCTGAAGACAAATCCCTCAGCCGAGTTAAATTGTCCAGCCAGGATTTACGTACACATAATGAAGGACATCGGTCTTTGGACAATTTCCAAAGTCATTCTGAATCACTCACGTCCTTGCTGCCCAGACCAGGTAGAGATGCTCAAACAACACAGGGAGGTTAGCATGTTCGTGCGTCGCACCATTGAAACCAACGAGGAAGCTGAAATCAGACCAAGCAAAATTTACCAATCATTTGTGGCAGCAGCCGGCAGCCACCGTGAACTAAGTTTTATAGAAAAAGACGTGAGGAATTACATCACAAGGGAAGTATGGAATATTTCCGAACAAGACAATGCCAAAGAATTTGGAAAGTACCTACTAAGAATGAAAGAGAAGAACCAAAATTTTTTCTTAGAGCTCAACCTCGAAGGCGATCATTGCATTAAACATGCATTCTAGGCTGACGCAAGAAGTAGGGCCGCATGTGAGTATTTCGGAGACGTGATTTCATTTGACACCACCTACAACACAAACAGGTATTCCGTTCACTCACAAATAGTTTTATGTTCAGTGAATGTACAAATTTTGGTTCACCACTGTCTGGGTGCGTCTATTTATGCAGGTACAATATGGTTTTAGATTCTTTTGTTAGTGTGAATTATCATGGTCAGTCAACACTTCTCGGATGCGCGCTGATGAAAAATGAGGACATCCAATCATTCAAATGCTATTCAACTGTTGGCTCCATTGCATGGGAGGGAAGGCACCGAAAGGCATGCATACTGACCAATGCACATCGATTCAAAGGGCAACTGAGCTATGCATGCCAACAACAATTTACCCATGGTGCATCTGGCACATCATGAAGAAGATCCCAACCACAAATTAAACGGGTACAAGCGACATGATGAAATCGAACAAGAGATGAGCCATGTCGTTTGGAACTCGTACACAAAAGACATATTTGACAAAAACTGGAACGATTTCCTCACAAAGTACGGCCTCAGAGGCAACAAGTGGCTCTCAGGTAACCGAGGTTTCAATTCGAATTCTTTTCATGCCCATACCTATTTTTTTTCAAAAGATGAACTGGTTTCGGTTCACCACACCGTATTGGTTCGGTTTATTCTGCAAAGCTGTACGAGGACATATGGATTATAGTTTACCTGGATCACCACTTCTGGGCTGGGATGAGAAGCACACAAAGGAGTGAGAGCATGCACGTATTTTTTAACAAGTTCATCACACGCAACAGCTCCCTGAGAAAATTCGTGAAGCGATATGACAATTGCCTAGCAAGCAGAGAGCAAAGTGAGAGAGAATTCGATGCTGCAGATTTTCACACCGTGATACTGTGGGCAACAAAATCAGCAATAGAGGCTCAGTTTCAGCATGTGTATACCCACGAGAAGTTCAGGAAAGTTCAAGCACAATTCAGAGGTAAAGTGAACTGCATCACAAGATCAATGCATTCCACCCTAGGTTTCATAACATATGAAGGCGTAGAACGGGTTTCCAACTCCACATTCAAGAAGTTTTTTGTCACCTACGACGCAGTATCACGAGAGGTAATGTGCCAGTGCTTGCTGTTCGAGTCAATGGGCATATTGTGCCGCCATTCCCTGAGTGTTCTAAGCTTCGAGCGAGTGGATAACGTGGCATCGAAATACATACTGAAAGAGGAGGCACACACACATCAAGAGCAGCCATGATGAGCCTCTACTGCAGCCAAGAAGTAAGAGATTTGACGAATTGGTGTTTCGTTCGCATAATATATGCGAATTTGCATCTGAGTTTGAGGAGCTAACTAGAATTCTGCACCAGGCGTTTGACAAGGTCATGGCTGAGATGCAAGAATATCAAGAGAGAAGCAAAGGAAAAAGTTTGTTATCCCACGATGAAGCGACGTGAATGGCATTCAAAGCCCGCCACACGTCAAAATAAGAAGTCGGTCCAATAATAGACTTGGATCAAACCTGGAAAAAAAGATCTCAAATGCCATGAAGAAAAAGAAAAAGATAGCTGGTGCACGAAAATTACACTCACACTATGTAATTCCACATAACTAACCAGCAAGTGCACTGGGTCGTCCAAGTAATACCTTACGTGAGTAAGGGTCGAATCCCACGGAAATTGTTGGCTTGAAGCAAGCTATGGTTATCTTATTATTCTTAGTCAGGATACTAATAGGGTTCTTTAGTTTCAATTGTAAAAAGTGAAAGGGCATAAAATAAGTAATTGTTACGCAATAATGGAGAATATGTTGGAGTTTTGGAGATGCTTTGTCTTCTGAATCCCTGCAACATAATGCTTTCTTACTTTCAAACATGCAAGGCTCCTTCCATGGCAAGCTGTATGTAGGGCGTCACCGTTGTCAATGGCTACTTCCCATCCTCTCAGTGAAAATGGTCCAAATGCTCTGTCACAGCATGGCTAATCATCTGTCGGTTCTCGATCATGTCGGAATAGGATCCATTGATACTTTTGCGTCTGTCACTACGCCCAACACTCGCGAGTTTGAAGCTCGTCACAGTCATCCAATCCCTGAATCCTACTCGGAATACCACAGACAGGGTTTAGACTTTCCGGATTCTCAAGGATGCTGCCACTGGATTCTAGCTTATACCACGAAGACTCTGATTAAAGAATCCAAGAGATATTCATTCAATCGAAGGTAGAATGGAGGTGGTTGTCAGGCACGTGTTCATAGGTTGAGAATGGTGATGAGTGTCATGGATCATCACCTTCTTCATATTGAAATGCGAATGAACATCTTAGATAGGAACAAGCGTGTTTGAATAGAAAATAGAAATAATTGCATTAATTCATCGAGACGCTGCAGAGCTCCTCACCCCCAGCAATGGAGTTTAGAGACTCATGCCGTCAAAAAGTACAAAGTTTAGATCTAAAATGTCATGAGGTACAAAATAAGTCTCTAAAAATTGTTTAAATACTAAACTAGTAACCTAGGTTTACAGAAAATGAGTAAACTAAGATAGATAGTGCAGAAATCCACTTCTGGGGCCCACTTAGTGTGTGCTGGGGCTGAGACTTAAGGTTCTCATGTGCCTGGGCTGTTTCTGGAGTTAAACGTCAGGTTGTAACCTGTTTCTGGCGTTTAACTCCAACTTGTAACATATTTCTGGCATTCAACGCCAGAATGCAACATGGAACTGGCGTTAAACGCTAGTTTACATCGTTCATCTTCAAGCAAAGTCTGGACTATTATATATTGCTGGAAAGCCCTAGATGTCTACTTTCCAACCCAATTGAGATCGTGCCAATTGGACTGTTGTAGCTCCAAAAAATCTATTCCGAGTACAGGGAGGTCAGAATCCAACAACATCAGCAGTCCTTTTTCAGCCTGAATCAGATTTTTGCTCAGCTCCCTCAATTTCAGCCAGAAAATATTTGAAATCACAGAAAAACACACAAACTCATAGTAAAGTCCAGAAATATGAATTTTGCCTAAAAACTAATAAAAACATACTAAAAACTAACTAAAACATACTAAAATATATATGAAGTTACCCCGAAAAAGCATATAAAATATCCACTCATCACAATACCAAACTTAAACTGTTGCTTGTTCCCAAGCAACTAGATAAATAAAATAGGATAAAAAGAAATCAAGAAGCAATAATATCTCAGAGTTTTAAGTGAAGCTCAGATTCTAATTAGATGAGCGGGGCTAGTAGCTTTTTGCTTCCGAACAGTTTTGGCATCTCACTTTATCCTTTGAAATTCAGAATGATTGGCATCCATAGGAACTCAGAATTCAGATAGTATTATTGATTCTCCTTGTTTAGTATGTTGATTCTTGAACACAACTACTTTATGAGTCTTGGTCGTGGCCCTAAACACTTTGTTTTCCAGTATTACCACCGTATACATAAATGCCACAGACACATAACTGGGTGAACCTTTTCAGATTGTGACTTAGCTTTGCTAAAGTCCCTAATTAGAGGTGTTCAGAGTTCTTAAGCACACTCTTTTGTCTTGGATCACGACTTTAACCACTCAGTCTCAAGTTTTTTACTTGGACCTACATGCCACAAGCACATGGTTAGGGACAGCTTGATTTAGCCGCTTAGGCCTGGATTTATTTCCTTGGGCCCTCCTATCCATTGATGCTCAAAGCCTTGGATCCTTTTCACCCTTGCCTTTTGGTTTAAAGGGCTATTGGCTTTTTCTACCTCTTTTGCTTTTTTTTACTGCTTTTTCTTGCTTCAAGAATCAATTTCATGATTTTTCAGATCAGCAATAATATTTCTCTTGTTCATCATTCTTTCAAGAGCCAACAATTTTAACATTCATAAAATTCAATATAAAAAATATGCACTGTTCAAGCATTCATTCAGAAGACAAAAAGTATTGCCACCACATATAAATAATTATAATTTTCCTTATTAAGAACTCAAAAAATATTGCCTTTTTATTCTAAAAATCTACTATTTTATTCATGTTTGATGATGATGAGAAAAATAAATTATAGCTTAATTGGAGATAAAATCAAAATAAAGATACTAATTACTACTACTTCATATATAACTTCTAAGGTAAATTCCTAATAAGAACAATTACAGAGTTAAAACTAAGATTAGGACTCAACAACCTTTATTTTGGGAGGTGGATGCTCCTTTAATCTGTGGGGTGCTTGGCCCTTCAAGAGACAGCTTCTGAAGCTTCAGTTCCCTCAGTTCACGCCCTTGTTCTCCTTGTTCCTTAAGCAGTTTGCAAAGCATTCTATTTTGATTTTGCTGTTCTTCCTTTAGTTGCTCCATAGCTTCTTGCAAATTGGTGACAGATGCTTCAAGGCGCTCCCAATATTCAATTTGAGGGATTTCTGGGAGGAACTCCTGTGCTCTCCTCTTGATGGGGTCGTCCTGCACCTGTTGTCCCTCCATTGACTTTTTGGTGATTGGTCTCTCAACTGAGATATACTCAGTTACTCCTATCTTCACCCCAGCATCTTTAATAGCATAGAGATTAAGCTTGGATAAGCCGATTTGGCATCTTTGGAGTTCTTGTTTGCAATTGTGTAAAGTTCACAAGAAATCAGCTTATGAACTTCCACTTCTTTTTCCAACATAATGCAATGGATCATTACTGCTCTTTTGATGGTGACTTCAAAGCGGTTGCTAGTGGGCAGTATAGAACGCCCGATAAAGTCCAACCAGCCTCTGGCGACTGGTTTGAGATCTTCTCTCTTGAGTTGATTTGGGACACCCTTGGTGCTGGTTATCCACTTGGTTCCAAGGAGGCATATGTCCTCTAGAATTTTGTCAAAGCCCTTATTTGTTCTCATCATTCTCCTATTAAAGGAGTCTGGGTCATCTTTCAACTGAGGTAGCTTAAAGATTTCCCTGATTTTATCAGGGTGAAGGTGAACAATCTTCCCTCTGACCAAGGTCCGATAATCATAGAAGGCGGCTCCAGCTATTCTCTGCCTGTCTGTTTGCCATAGATTAGAGTAGAATTCCTGAACCATGTTCCTTCCCACCTTTGTCTTAGGATTAGCTAGGATTTCCCAGCTCCTGTTTCAAATTTGCTCTTGGATCTCCGGATATTCGTCTTCTTTCAGATCAAATTTAACTTCTGGGATCACTGACCTTAGACCCATTATTTTGTAGTAATGGTCTGAATGTTCTTTGGTTAAGAACTTCCCTTGATTCCAAAGTAGTTTTGGAATATTCTCTTTCTTGCCTCTTGGAGTGGTTTGTTTTCCCTTAGGAGCCATGATCTTAGTGGGTATGGCTTAGTGATCACGGATAAACACACCAAACTTAGAGGTTTGCTTGTCCTCAAGCAAAAGGAAAGGAAAGAAGAGGGATAGAAGGAGAGCCAATTTCGAATGGTGGAAGAGAGGTGGGAGGCCAAATGTGGATTTAAAGGGAGGGGGTGGGTTTTCGAAAATTTTGAAAAAGATAAGATAGAAGATATGATTTGTGAAAGATAAGTATGATAGGAAAAAGATGTAATTTAAAATTGAAAAGTTATGAAAGATATTTGAAAAAGATAAATCTGAATTTTTTATTTAAAAAAAAAGATTTGAGATGAATTTAAAAAGATAATTGAGTTTTGAAAAAAAATTTGAAAAGAAATTGGAGGGGATTTGAAAAGGATTTGTGTTTATGAATTAAGATACATTTGATATCTTTGAAAAAGGGTTTGAAAAATTAGGATTAAAATTTTTGAAATTGAATGATGAGAGTTTGTAACATGTTTATACAAGAAATCATGAATTGAAACATGAAAAATGGAAAAAATTTGAGTTGAAAACGAATTCACCTCCTCCCCAGAATCCTGGCATTAAACATCCAAACACTGCATGTTTTGGGTTTTTAATGCCCATTTGTAGCTTCTCTTGGGCGTTTAATGCCCAGTTGTTGCTTTTGGCTGGCGTTAAACGCCAGGAACTCCTTTGTCACTGGGCATTTTTCTGAACGCCCAGGACGCTGTAAATCTGGCGTTAAACGCCCAGAAGATGCTTCTTTCTGGCGTTTAACACCCAGATGGCTATCTCTACTGGCGTTGAATGCCCAATAGATGCTTTTTTTAGGCGTTCAACGCCCAAAACAGCTACTACTAGCTTTTTTGCACCAGTGAGCTTCTTTTTTCTGTTTTATCCTCTGAATCCTTCTGTAACTCTGTATCATTTACTGAAATGTATTATATAATTTAAAATTAAAATTACAAATAAAATAAACTCATGACTGGGTTGCCTCCCAGCAAGCGCTTCTTTATTGTCTTTAGCTGGACTATTACTGAGCTTTAATCAATTCTCAGTTTTGAGCATTCTTGCTCAAAATTGCTTTCAAGATAATGTTTGACTCTCTCTGTCCATTAACAATGAACTTTTTGTTAGAATCATTATCCTGAAGCTCTACGTAACCATATGGTGACACACCTGTAATCACATATGGTCCTCTCCACCGGGATTTCAATTTCTCGGGGAATAATCTGAGCCTAGAATTAAACAGCAGAACTTTCTGTCCTGGCTCAAAGACTCTGGATGACAGCTTCTTGTCATGCCATCTTTTTGCTTTCTCTTTGTAAATTTTTGCATTTTCAAAAGCATTAAGTCTGAATTCCTCTAGCTCATTTAACTAGAGCAATCGTTTTTCTCCAGCTAACTTGGCATCAAGGTTTAGGAATCTGGTTGCCCAGTAGGCCTTATGTTCCAGTTCCACTGGCAAGTGACAGGCTTTTCCATACACAAGCTGGTATGGAGAGGTCCCTATAGGAGTCTTGAATGCTGTTCTGTATGCTTACAGAGCATCATCCAAGCTTCTTGCCCAATCCCTTCTACGGTTAATCACAGTCCGTTCCAGGATTCTTTTAAGTTCTCTATTAGAGACTTCAGCTTGTCCATTTGTCTGTGGATGATATGGAGTGGCCACCCTGTGGCTAACTCCATATCGAACCAAAGCAGAGTAAAGCTGTTTATTGCAGAAATAAGTGCCCCCATCACTGATTAGTACTCTAGGGATACCAAATCTGCTGAAGATGTGTTTTTGAAGGAATTTCAGCACTATCTTAGTATCATTAGTGTTTGAGTATGATGGTGGAAAATGCCCCATGAAGTCAATACCCCATACATCAAACAACTCAATCTCCAAGATCCCTTGTTGAGGCATGGCATAACTATGAGGCAGATTGCCAGATCTTTGGCAACTGTCACAATTAAGTACAAACACTTGGGAGTCTTTATAGAGAGTAGGCCAGTAGAAGCCACATTGGAGGACTCTTGTGGCTGTTCGCTCACTTCCAAAATGTCCTTCATACTATGATCTATGGCAGTGCCAGAGGATCTTCTGTGCGTTTTCTTTAGGCACACATCTACAGATTACTCCATCTGCACATCTCTTGAAGAGATATGGTTCATCCCAAAGATAGTACTTTGCATCCGTGATCAATTTCTTTGATTGTTGCCTACTGCACTCTTTGGGTATGAATCTCACTGCCTTGTAGTTTGCAATGTCTACAAACCATGGCACTTCCTGGATAGCAAAGAGTTGCTCATTCGGAAAGTTTTCAGAGATTTCAGTAAGAGGGAGGAACGCCCCTTCTACTGGTTCTATTCGAGACAGGTGATCTGCTACTTGGTTCTCTGTCCCTTTTCTGTCTCTTATTTCTATATCAAACTCTTGCAGAAGCAACACCCATCTGATGAGTCTGGGTTTTGAATCCTGCTTTGTGAGTAGATATTTAAGAGTAGCATGGCCAGTGTACACAATCACTTTTGATCTTACTAAATAAGATCTGAACTTGTCAATGGCGTAAACCACTGCAAGTAACTCTTTTTCTATGGTTGTGTAGTTCTTTTGTGCGTCATTTAAAACACGACTGGCATAGTAAATCACGTGCAAAAGCTTGTCATGCCTTTGTCCCAACACTGCACTAATGGCATGGTCACTGGCATCACACATCAGTTCAAATGGTAATGTCTAGTCTGGTGCAGAGATGACTGGTCCTGTGACCAGCTTAGCTTTCAGAGTCTCAAACACCTGCAGACACTCCTTATCAAAGATAAATGGCGTGTCAGCAGCTAGCAGATTACTCAGAGGTTTGGCGATTTTTGAAAAATCTTTTATAAACCTCCTATAGAATCCTGCATGCCCCAGAAAGCTTCTGATTGCCTTAACATTGGCAGGTGGTGGTAATTTTTCAATTACCTCTACCTTAGCTTGATCCACCTCTATTCCCTTGTTCGAAATTTTGTGCCCAAGGACAATTCCTTCAGTCACCATAACGTGACATTTTTCCCAGTTTAAAATCAGGTTAGTCTCTTGGCACCTCTTTAGAACAAGTGCTAGATGGTCAAGACAGGCGCTGAATGAGTCCCCAAATACTGAAAAGTCATCCATGAAGACTTCCAAAAATTTTTCCACCATATCAGAGAAAATAGAGAGCATGCACCTTTGAAAGGTTGCAAGTGCATTGCACAGGCCAAATGGCATCCTTCTGTATGCAAATACGCCGGATGGACATGTGAATGCTATTTTCTCTTGATCTTGGGGATCTACTGCAATTTGATTATAACCTGAATATCCATCCAGGAAGTAGTAGTATTCATGACCTGCTAGTCTTTCTAGCATTTGGTCTATGAATGGTAAAGGAAAATGATCCTTTCTAGTAGCTGTATTGAGCCTTCTGTAATCAATACACATACGCCACCCTGTAACTGTTCTTGTAGGAACCAGTTCATTTTTTTCATTATGAACCACTGTCATACCACCCTTCTTAGGGATGACTTAGACAGGGCTTACCCAGGGGCTATCAGAAATGGGATAAATAATCCCAGCCTCTAATAATTTAGTGACCTCCTTCTGCACCACCTCCTTCATGGTTGGATTCAGCCGCCTCTGTGGTTGAACCACTAGCTTAGCGTCACCCTCCAATAGGATCTTGTGCATGCATCTGGCTGGGCTAATGCCCTTAAGATCACTGATGGACCACCCAAGAGCTGTCTTGTGTGTCCTTAGCACTTGAATTAGTGCTTCCTCTTCCTGTGGCTCTAAGGTAGAACTTATGATTACATAAAAGGTATCACCTTCTCCCAGAAATGCATATTTCAGGGATGGTGGTAATGGTTTGAGCTCGGGTTTGGGAGGTTTCTCCTTTTCCTGAGGGATTTTCAGAGGTTCTATTATTCTCTCTGGTTCCTCTAGATCAGGCTGAGCATCTTTAAAGATATCCTCTAGCTCTGATTCGAGACTCTCAGTCATATTGACCTCTTTTACTAGAGAGTCAATAATATCAATGCTCAAGCAGTCATTTGGGGTGTCTGGATGCTACATAGCTTTGACAACATTCAACTTAAACTCGTCCTCATTGACTCTCAGGGTTACCTCCCCTTTTTGGACGTCAATGAGGGTTCGTCTATTTGCTAGGAAAGGTCTTCCTAGAATGAGAGTTGCACTCTTGTGCTCCTCCATTTCCAGCACCACAAAGTCAGTGGGAAAGGCAAATGGCCCAACCTTGACAATCATGCCTTCAATCACACCTGATGGGTATTTAATGGAGCCATCAGCAAGTTGGAGACATATCCGGGTTGGTTTGACTTCTTCAGTCAAACCTTCTGATAGTGGATGCAGGCCTAGGTATTAGGTTGATACTTGCCCCACGATCATTCTTCAGTGAGGTAAACTTTTTCAGTTTCTCTCCAATCCTTCTTATGACTTAAGATCTCTTTCATGAACTTAGCATAAGAGGGTATTTGCTCAAGTGCCTCTACAAACAGAATCTTTATTTCAAGAGTCCTGAGATAGTCTGCAAAGCGGGCAAATTGCTTATCATGTTCCGCTTGGCGGAGTTTCTGAGGATAAGGCATTTTGGCTTTGTATTCCTCAACCTTAGTTGTTGCAGGCTTATTGCCTACAGATGTGGGTTGAGAAGCCTTTTTAGAGGGGTTGCTATCAGTACTTGTATGTGTCTGATCCCTGACTGGCGTTTGAGTGCCAGGGGTGGAAGCTGGAGTGGCGTTAGACGCCAACTCCTTACCTGTTTCTGGCGTCTAAATGCCAGAACTGAGCTTCCTTTGGGTGTTCAACGCCAACTTCTTGCCTGTTTCTGGCGTTTGAATGCCAGAACTGAGCATGGGTTGGGCGTTTAACGCTAGCCCTTCACCCTTTTCTGGTGTTTGAACGCCATAATTGTTCCTCTCTGGGCTCTTACTATCCTCAGAGGGATTTTGGGTAGCAGTTTGTTCATTTCTTGGCTTCCTGCTGCCTTGAAGTGAGGTATTTAATGTTTTCCCACTTCTTAATTGAACTGCTTGGCACTCTTCTGTTATTTATTTTGATAACTGCTGTTCTATTTGCTTCAACTTCACTTCCATATTCATATTAGCCATTCTTGTTTCTTGCAATATCTCCTTGAATTCGGCTAGCTGTTTTGTTAGAAAATCTAATTGCTGATTGAATTTAGTAACTTGTTCTGTAGGACTGAGTTTAGCAGTTACTGTTTTAGCCTCTTCTTTCATGGAAGATTCAATGCTTAGGTACAGATGCTAATTTCTGGCAACTGTATCAATGAGCTCTTGAGCTTCCTCAATTGTCTTTCTCATGTGTATCGATCCACCAGTTGAGTGGTCTAGAGAAATCTGAGCCTTCTCTGTAAGTGATGAGCGGATAATTTATACGCTTTTTGGCATTGATTTTAGGTAGTTTTTAGTAAGTTCAAGCTAATTTTAGGGATGTTTTCATTAGTTTTTATGTTAAATTCACATTTCTGAACTTTACTATGAGTTTGTGTATTTTTCTGTGATTTCAGGTAAATTCTGGCTGAAATTGAGGGACTTGAGCAAAACTCTGAAAAAGGCTTACAAAAGGACTGCTGATGCTGTTGGAATCTGACATCCCTGCACTCGAAATGGATTTTCTGGAGTTACAGAACTCCAATTGGTGCGCTCTCAACGGCGTTAGAAAGTAGACATCCAGAGCTTTCCAGCAATATATAATAGTTTATACTTTATTCGGAAATTGACGACGTAACTTGGCGTTGAACGCCAAGTACATGCTGCTGTCTGGAGTTAAACGCCGGAAAAACGTCATGATCCGGAGTTGAACGCCCAAAACACGTCATAACTTGGAGTTCAACTCCAAGAAAAGCCTCAGCTCGTGGATAGATCAAGCTCAGCCCAAGCATACACCAAGTGGGCCCCGGAAGTGGATTTATGCATCAATTACTTACTCATGTAAACCCTAGTAGCTAGTCTAAGTATAAATAGGATAAGTTACTATTGTATTAGACATCTTTTGACAGTTTAATCTCTTGACTGTTTAGGGTTTGATTATTCGGTCTCTTGATCACTCAAGGGGGCTGGCCATTCGGCCATGCCTGAACCTTTTACTTATGTATTTTCAACAGTGGAGTTTCTGCACACCATAGATTAAGGGTGTGGAGCTCTGCTGTACCTCAAGTTTCAATACAATTATTATTACTTTCTATTCAATTCTCTTCTATTCTTATTCCAAGATATACGTTATACTTAACTTTGATGAATGTGATGATTTGTGACACTCATCATCATTCTTACCTATGAACGCGCGTGATTGACAACCACTTCCGTTCTACCTTAGGCCGGGCGCATATCTCTTAGATTCCCCAACAGAATCTTCGTGGTATAAGCTAGATAGATGGCGGAATTCATGAGGATCCGGAAAGTCTAACCTTGTCTGTGGTATTCCGAGTAGGATCCTGGGAATTCGAAAAGTCTAACCTTGTCTGTGGTATTCCAAGTAGGATTCCGGTATTGAATGACTGTGACGAGCTTCAAACTCCTAAAGGCTGGGCGTTAGTGACAAACGCAAAAGAATCAATGGATTCTATTCCAACCTGATTGAGAACCGACAGATGATTAGCCGTGCTGTGACAGAGCATAGGAACGTTTTCACTGAGAGGACGGGATGTAGCCATCAACCAAGGGTGATGCCTCCAGACGATTAGCCGTGCAGTGACAGCGCATAGGACCATTTTCCCGAGAGGATTGAAAGTAGCCACCGATGATGGTGATGCCCTACATACAACTTGCCATGGAAAGGAGTAAGAAGAATTGAAGAAAGAGTGAGTAGTGAAGTAGAGTTTCAAGAGGAGCACATCACCTCCATACGCCTATCTGAAATTTCCACTATTGAATTACATAAGTATTTCTATCCCTTTTATTTTCTTTTTATTATTAACTTTTGAAAACCCATAAACCAATTTAATCTGCCTAACTGAGATTTACAAGGTGACCATAGCTTGCTTCATACCAACAATCTCTGTGGGATCGACCCTTACTCATGTAAGGTTTATTACTTGGACGACCCAGTACACTTGCTGATTAGTTGAACGGAGTTGTGAATTCAACTGGTGCCATAATAATGATTTCATACAAGTACAAAAGAATATGGATCACAATTTCGTCCACCAAGTTTTTGGCGCCGTTGCCGGGGATTGTTCGAGTATGGACAACTGACGGTTCATCTTGTTGCTCAGATTAGGTAATTTTCTTTTCAAAAATTTTTCAAAAATCTTTTTCAAAATTTTTCTTTTCTTTTTCGTTTTTTCCAAAAATATTTTCGAAAAAATTAATAAAAATCCAAAAAAACTAGAAAATCATAAAAACCAAAAATATTTTGTGTTTCTTGTTTGAGTCTTATGTTAATTTTTAAGTTTGGTGTCAATTGCATGCTTTTAAAAATTTTTCTTGCATTTTTCGAAAATCCCATGCATTCATAGTGTTCTTCATGATCTTCAAGTTGTTCTTGATAAGTCCTCTTGTTTGATCTTGATGATTTCTTGTTTTGTGTTGTTTGTTGTTTTTTATGTGCATTTTTTGTTTGTTAGAGTCCATGCATTAAAAATTTCTAAGTTTGGTGTCTTGCATGTCTTCTTTGCATCAAAAATTTTTCAAAATTATGTTCTTGATGTTCATCATGATCTTCAAAGTGTTCTTGGTGTTCATCTTGACATTCATAGTATTCTTGCATGCATCATGTGTTTTGATCCAAAATTTTCATGTTTTGGGTCATTTTTATGTTTTTCTCTCTCATAATTAAAAATTCAAAAATAAAAAATATCTTTTCCTTATTTCCCTCCAAATTTTCGAAATTTTGGGTTGGCTTGGTCAAAAATTTTTAAAATTAGTTATTTCTTACAAGTCAAGTCAAAATTTCAATTTTAAAAATCTTATCTTTTCAAAATCGTTTTAAAAAATTATATCTTTTTCATTTTTTTCTATTTTTCGAAAAAAAAAATTCAAAAAAAAAAATCTTTTTCAAAATATTTTCAAAATCTTTTTCTTATCTTTACATCTAATTTTCGAAAACTCATTAACAACTAATGTGATTGATTCAAAAATTTGAAGTTTGTTACTTTCTTGTTAAGAAAGGTTCAATCTTTAAGTTCTAGAATCTTATCTTGTAGTTTCTTGGTAGTGAAGTAAGTAATTTTAATTTTAAAAATTAAATCTTTTTATCTTTTATCTTATCTTTTTCAAAAATTTTATCTTTTTCAAAATTTGATTTCAAAATATCTTATCTAACTTCTTATCTCCTCATCTTTTTTAAATTTTATTTTAAAATCTTTTTCAATCAACTAACTAACTTTTTGTTTGTTTCTTATCTTTTTCAAAACCACCTAACTATTTTTCCCTCTCTAATTTTCGAAAATACCCATCCCTTTTTCAAAAATTCTTTTTGTTTTAAATTTTAATTTTAAACTTATCTTATCTTTAATTTTTGAAAATTACTAACCCCTTTTTCAAAATTATTTTCGAAATTTTCCTTCTCTTTTCTTCTTCTATTTAATTATTTAATTACTAGCACTTCTCTTCAGCTCTCTTCATCCAAAAATCCGAATCTCCATCTCCATTCTTCTATCCCCTTTCTTCTTCTACTAACATAAAGGAATCTCTATACTGTGACATAGAGGATTCCTCTTCCTTTTCTTGTTTTCTTCTCTTTCATATGAGCAGGAACAGGGAAAAAGGCACTCTTGTTGAAATTGATCCAGAACCTGAAAGGACTCTGAAGAGGAAATTAAGAGAAGCTAAATTAAATTATTCTAAAGGTAACCTTTCAGAAATTTTCGAACAAGAGAAGGAGATGGCAGCCGAAAATAATAATAATGCAAGGAGAATGCTTGGTGACTTCACAAAGCCAACGTCCAAGTTTGATGGAAGAAGCATCTCCATTCCTGCCATTGGAGCCAATAATTTTGAGCTGAAACCTCAGCTAGTTGCCTTGATGCAACAAAACTGCAAGTTTTATGGACTTCCATCTGAAGATCCTTATCAGTTTTGAACTGAGTTCTTGCAGATCTGTGAGACTGTAAAGACGAATGGAGTTGATCCTGAAGTCTACAGACTCATGCTTTTCCCTTTTGCTGTAAGAGACAGAGCTAGAATATGGTTGGATTCACAACCTAAGGATAGCCTGGACTCCTGGGATAAGCTGGTCACTGCCTTCTTGGATAAATTCTTTCCTCCTCAAAAGCTGAGCAAGCTGAGAGTGGATGTTCAAACCTTCAAACAAAAAGATGGTGAATCCCTCTATGAAGCTTGGGAAAGATACAAGCAGCTGACCAAAAGATGTCCATCTGACATGTTTTCAGAATGGACCATATTAGATATATTCTATTATGGTCACTCTGAATTTTCGAAAATGTCATTGGACCATTCTGCAGGTGGATCTATTCACCTGAAGAAAACGCCTGAAGAGGCTCAAGAACTCATTGACATGGTTGCAAACAACCAATTTATGTACACCTCTGAGAGGAATTCCATGAATAATGGGATACCTCAGAAGAAAGGAGTTCTTGAAATTGATCCTCTGAGTGCCATATTGGCTCAGAACAAAGTGTTGACTCAACAGGTCAACATGATCTCTCAAAATCTGAATGGATGGCAACATGCATCCAACAGTACTATAGAGGCAGCTTCTGAAGAAGCTTATGATCCTGAGAACCCTGCCATGGCAGAGGTTAATTACATGGGTGAACCTTATGGAAACACCTATAACTCATCATGGAGAAGTCATCCAAATTTCTCATGGAAGGATCAACAAAAGCCTCAACAAGGCTTTAAACAATGGTGGACGCAATAGGCTGAGCAATAGCAAGCCATATCCATCATCTTCTCAGCAACAGACAGAGAATTCTGAACAAAACACTTCTAATTTAGTCAATATAGTCTCTGATCTGTCAAAGGCCACTTTCAGTTTCATGAATGAAACAAGATCATCCATCAGAAATCTGGAGGCACAAGTGGGCCAGCTGAGTAAGAAAGTTATTGAAACTCCTCCCAGTATTCTCCCAAGCAATACAGAAAAAAATCCAAAAGGAGAGTGCAAGGCCATTGATGTGATCAATGTGGCCGAATGCACAAGGGAGGAAGAGGACGAAAATCCTAGTGAGGAAGACCTCCTGGGATGTCCCTCAAGCAAGAAGGAGTTTCCTATTAAGGATCCAAAGGAATCTGAGGCTCATATAGAGACCATAGAGATTCCATTAAATCTCCTTCTGCCATTCATGAGCTCTGAAGACTATTCTTCCTCTGAAGAGGATGAAGATGTGACTGGAGAGCAAGTTGCTCAATACTTAGGAGCTATCATGAAGCTGAATGCCAAGTTGTTTGGTAATGAGACTTGGGAAAGTGAACCTCCCTTGCTTATTAGTGAACTGGATACCTGGATTCAGAAAAATCTACCTCAAAAGAAACAAGATCCTGGCAAGTTCTTAATACCTTGTACCATAGGCACCATGACCTTTGAAAAGGCTCTATGTGATCTAGGGTCAGGGATAAATCTTATGCCACTCTCTGTAATGGAGAAGCTGGAGATCATTGAGGTACAACCTGCCTTGTTCTCATTACAATTGGCAGACAAGTCATTGAGACAAGCTTATGGAATAGTAGAGGACGTGTTAGTGAAGGTTAAAGGCCTTTACATCCCTGCTGATTTCATAATCTTAGACACTAGGAAGGAAGATGACGAATGCATCATCCTTGGAAGACCTTTCCTAGCCACAGCAGAAGCTGTGATAGATGTCAACAGAGGTGAATTAGTCCTTCAATTGAATGGGGACTACCTTGTGTTTAAGGCACATGGCCATCCCTCTGTGACAAAAGAGAGTAAGCATGAAGAGCTTCTCTCAGTTCAGAGTCAAGAAGAGCCCCCACAGTCAAACTCTAAGTTTGGTGTTGTGAGGCCACAACCAAACTCTAAGTTTGGTGTTAAGACCCCATATCCAAACTCTAAGTTTGGTGTTGGGACTACACAAACATTGACCTGATCACCTTGTGGCTCCATGAGTGCCACTGTCAAGCTATTGACATTAAAGAAGCGCTTGTTGGGAGGCAACCCAATTTTATTTATCTAATTTTTATTTTATTGTTATTTTGTGTTTTATTAGGTACATGATCATGAGGAGTCACGAAAAAATCATAAAAATTAAAAACAGAATCAAAAACAGCAGAAGAAAAAAATTCACACCCTGGAGGACGCACAGGCTGGCGTTCAACGCCAGTAAGATGCATCTGGCCGGCGTTCAACGCCAGAACAGAGCACCATTCTGGCGCTGAACGCCAGAAACAAGCAACATTCTGGCGCTGAACGCCAGGAATGTGCCTAGAGAAGAAAAGCTGGCGCTGAACGCCAGTAACAAGCATGAAACTGGCGTTCAACGCCAGAAACATGCTTTACATGGGCGTTGAACGCCCAGAATGTGCACCACACGGCGTTTAAACGCCAGAATGGTGTGCAAAGGCAATTTACATGCCTATTTGGTGCAGGGATGGAATTCCTTGACACCTCAGGATCCTGTGGACCCCACAGGATCATCTCAGGATCTGTGGACCCCACAAGACCCCCACCTACTATATTCCCATCTTACCTACTAATCCTATTTTTGTGATTTGGATTCCCCAGGTCACACTTCCCAACAACTTTCACCAATCACCTCAATTCCTCTTCCCAATCAACACCTTCACCACTCACATCCATCCACTCTTCCCCATAAACCCCACCTACCTTCAAAAATTCAAAATCAATTTCCCACCCATTCCCACCCAAAATGGCCGAACATACACCCTCCCCTCTCCCTATAAATACCCTTCCATTCTCCTTCATTTTCACACAACACAAACCCCTCTTCTCCCACTTAGCCGAACCTACATCTCTCCCTCTCTACCATATTTTCTTCTTCTTCTTCTTCTCTTCTTTCTTCTCTTGCTCGAGGACGAGCAATATTTTAAGTTTGGTATGGTAAAAGCATAAGCTTTTTGTTTTTCCATTACCATCAATGGCACCTAAGGCCGGAGTATCCTCTAGAAAAGGAAAAGGGAAGACAAAAGCTTCCACCTCCGAGTCATGGGAGATGGAAAGATTCATCTCCAAGAGCCATCAAGACCACTTCTATGATGTTGTGGCAAAGAAGAAGGTGATCCCTGAGGTCCCTTTCAAGCTCAAAAAGAATGAGTATCCGGAGATCCGACATGAAATCCGAAGAAGAGGTTGGGAAGTCCTAACCAACCCCATGCAACAAGTCGGAATTTTAATGGTTCAAGAGTTCTATGCCAATGCATGGATCACTAGGAACCATGATCAAAGTATGAACCCGAATCCAAAGAATTATCTCACAATGGTTCGGGGGAAATACTTAGATTTTAGTCCGGAAAATGTGAGGTTGGCGTTTCACTTGCCCATGATGCAAGGAGATGAACGCCCCTACACTAGAAGGGTCAACTTTAATCAAAGGTTGGACCAAGTCCTAATGGACATATGTGTGGAAGGAGCTCAATGGAGAATAGACTCCAAAGGCAAGCCGGTTCAACTAAGAAGACTGGACCTCAAGCCTGTGGCTAGAGGATGGTTGGAGTTCATTCAACGCTCCATCATTCCTACTAGCAACCGATCTGAAGTTACTGTGGATCGGGCCATCATGATTCACAGCATCATGATTGGAGAGGAAGTAGAAGTTCATGAGGTCATCTCCAATGAACTCTACAAAATAGCCGACAAGCCCTCAACCATGGCACGGCTAGCCTTCCCTCACCTTATTTGCCATCTATGTTACTCAGCTGGAGTTATCATAGAAGGAGACACCTCCATTGAAGAGGATAAGCCCATCACCAAGAAGAGGATGGAGCAAGCAAGAGAGACCTTCACGGTCCTCAAGAGGTGCATGAGGAAGCTCATCATCAACAAATCCCTGAGATGCCTCAAGGGATACACTTTCCTCCCAACAACTATTGGGAGCAACTCAATACCTCCTTAGAAGATTTGAGCCACAATGTGGAACAATTAAGGGTGGAACATCATGAGCACTCCATCATTCTCCAAGAAATAAGAGAAGACCAAAGAGCAATGAGGGAGGAGCAACAAAGGCAAGGAAGGGACATAGAAGAGCTTAAGGACATTGTTGGTCCTTCAAGAAGAAGACGCCACTAAAGGTGGATTCATTCCTTGCTCTTTATTTCTTTCTATTTTCGGTTTTTAATATTGTGTTTATCTATGTTTTGTGTCTCTACTTCATGATCATTAGTATGTAACCATGCCTTAAAGCTATGAATAAAATCCATTAATCCTTCACCTCTCTTAAATGAAAAATGTTTTAATTCAAAAGAACAAGAAGTACATGAATTTCGAATTTATCCTTGAATTTAATTTAATTATATTGATGTGGTGACAATACTTTTTGTTTTCTGAATGAATGATTGAACAGTGCATATGTCTTTTGATATTGTTGTTTATGAGTGTTAAAATTGTTGGCTCTTGAAAGAATGATGAACAAAGAGAAATGTTATTGATGATCTGAAAAATCATGAAATTGATTCTTGAAGCAAGAAAAAGCAGTGAAAAAGAAAAGCTTGCGAAAAAAAAATAAATAAATATATATGAAAGAAAAAGAAAAAGCAAGCAGAAAAAGCCAATAGCCCTTAAAACCAAAAGGCAAGGGTAAAAAGGATCCAAGGCTTTGAGCATCAATGGATAAGAGGGCCCAAGGAAATAAAATCCAGGCCTAAGCGGCTAAATCAAGCTGTCCCTAACCATGTGCTTGTGTCATGAAGGTCCAAGTGAAAAGCTTGAGACTGAGTGGTTAAAGTCGTGATCCAAAGCAAAAGAGTGTGCTTAAGAGCTCTGGACACCTCTAACTGGGGACTTTAGCAAAGCTAAGTCACAATCTGAAAAGGTTCACCCAGTTATGTGTCTGTGGCATTTATGTATCCGGTGGTAATACTGGAAAACAAAGTGCTTAGGGCCACGACCAAGACTCATAAGTAGCTGTGTTCAAGAATCAACATGCTTAACTAGGCAAGTCAATAACACTATCCGAAATTCTAAGTTCCCAGAGACGCCAATCACTCTGAACTTCAAAGGAAAAAGTGAGATGCCAAAACTGTTCAGAAGCAAAAAGCTACAAGTCCCGCTCATCTAATTATAATTAATATTCATTGATATTCTGGAATCTATAGTATATTCTCTTCTTTTTATCCTAATTGATTTTCAGTTGCTTGGGGACAAGCAACAATTTAAGTTTGGTGTTGTGATGAGCGGATAATTTATACGCTTTTTGGTATTGTTTTTAGGTAGTTTTTAGTAAGTTCAAGCTACTTTTAGGGATGTTTTCATTAGTTTTTATGTTAAATTCACATTTTTGGACTTTACTATGAGTTTGTGTATTTTTCTGTGATTTCAGGTAAATTCTGGCTGAAATTGAGGGACTTGAGCAAAACTCTGAAAAAGGCTTACAAAAGGACTGCTAATGCTGTTGGAATCTGACCTCCCTGCACTCGAAATGGATTTTTTGGAGCTACAGAACTCCAAATGGCGCGCTTTTAACGGCGTTGGAAAGTAGACATCCAGAGCTTTCCAGCAATATATAATAGTCCATACTTTATTCGGAAATTGATGACGTAACTTGGCGTTGAACGCCAAGTACATGCTGCTGTCTGGAGTTAAACGCCAGAAAAACGTCATGATCCGGAGTTGAACGCCTAAAACACGTCATAATTTGGAGTTCAACTCCAAGAAAAGCCTCAGCTCGTGGATAGATCAAGCTCAGCCTAAGCATACACCAAGTGGGCCCCGGAAGTGGATTTATGCATCAATTACTTACTCATGTAAACCCTAGTAGCTAGTCTAGTATAAATAGGATAAGTTACTATTGTATTAGACTTCTTTTGACAGTTTAATCTCTTGACTATTTAGCCTTTGATTATTCGGTCTCTTGATCACTCAAGGGGGCTGGCCATTCGGCCATGCCTGAACCTTTTACTTATGTATTTTCAACAGTGGAGTTTCTGCACACCAAAGATTAAGGGTGTGGAGCTCTGCTGTACCTCAAGTTTCAACACAATTATTATTACTTTCTATTCAATTCTCTTCTATTCTTATTCCAAGATATACGTTATACTTAACTTTGATGAATGTGATGATCCGTGACACTCATCATCATTCTCACCTATGAACGCGCGTGATTGACAACCACTTCCGTTCTACCTTAGGCCGGGCGCATATCTCTTAGATTCCCCAACAGAATCTTCGTGGTATAAGCTAGATAGATGGCGGAATTCATGAGGATCCGGAAAGTCTAACCTTGTCTGTGGTATTCCGAGTAGGATCCTGGGAATCCGGAAAGTCTAACCTTGTCTGTGGTATTCCGAGTAGGATTCCGGTATTGAATGACTGTGACGAGCTTCAAACTCCTGAAGGCTGGGCGTTAGTGACAAACGCAAAAGAATCAATGGATTCTATTCCAACCTAATTGAGAACCGACAGATGATTAGTCGTGCTGTGACAGAGCATAGGAACGTTTTCACTGAGAGGACGGGATGTAGCCATCAACCAAGGGTGATGCCTCCAGACGATTAGCCGTGCAGTGACAGCGCATAGGACCATTTTCCCGAGAGGATTGAAAGTAGCCACCGATGATGGTGATGCCCTACATATAGCTTGCCATGGAAAGGAGTAAGAAGGATTGAAGAAAGAGTGAGTAGTGAAGTAGAGTTTCAAGAGGAGCACAGCACCTCCATACGCCTATCTGAAATTTCCACTATTGAATTACATAAGTATTTCTATCCCTTTTATTTTCTTTTTATTATTAATTTTCGAAAACCCATAAACCAATTTAATCTGCCTAACTGAGATTTACGAGGTGACCATAGCTTGCTTCATACCAACAATCTCTGTGGGATCGACCCTTACTCACGTAAGGTTTATTACTTGGACGACCCAGTACACTTGCTGGTTAGTTGAACGGAGTTGTGAATTCAACTGGTGCCATAATAATGATTTCATACAAGTACAAAAGAATATGGATCACAATTTCGTCCACCAGTAAGCCCATAGTAGAAGATGTCTAACTGCACCCACTCTGAAAATATTTCAGAGGAGCATTTTCTTAGCATCTCTCTGTATCTCTCCTAGGCATCATAAAGGGATTCATTATCTCCTTATTTAAAGCCTTGGATGCTCAGCCTTAGCTGTGTCATCCTTTTTGGAGGGAAATATTGATTCAGGAATTTTTCTAATAGCTGTTTCCATGTCCTTATGCTAGCCTTAGGTTGGTTATTTAACCACCTCTTAGCTTGGTCTCTCATAGCAAATGGGAACAGTAACAGTCTGTAGACATCCTGATCTACTTCCTTATCACGTACTGTGTCAGTAATTTGTAAAAATTGTGCCAGAAACTCTGTAGGTTCTTCCTGTGAAAGACTGGAATATTGGCAACTTTGCTGCACCATGATAATGAGTTGAGGATTCAACTCAAAACTACTGACTCCGATGGAAGGTATACAGATACTACTCCCATATGAAGCAGTAGTGGAGTTAGCATATGACTCCAGAGTCCTTCTGGACTGTTCATTTCCACTTAGGTCCATGATGGAGAAAGGGAGATGATGTGGATTTATTTTATTATATAAGAAAAATAATTTTTAAAATAATAAAATAAAATAAAATAAAAACTAAAATAAAAATAAAAAAATTTGAAAATATTTTATGAAAAATTTCGAAAAAAGTGAGGAAAGAGAAAGTGGTTAGGATATTTTTGAAAAAGATATGATTTTAAAATCTTAATAATTAAGATATGATAAGATAAAATTTTGAATTTGAAATCTGAATTTTTATGAAAACAATTTCAAAAAATTTGCTTAAAAATAGTTAGAAAAGATATTTTTTATTTTTTTGAATTTTATTATGAAAGAGAAAAACAAACAAAAGACACAAGACCTAAAATTTTTAAATCCAATGCTCCTTGTTTTCGAAAATTTTGGAGGGAAAACACCAAGGCACACCAAACTTAAAAATTTTAAGATCAAAACACAAAGAAGGCTCAAGAACACCTTGAAGACTCACAAGAACACCAAGAACAAAAGAAAGAACACCGAACTTAAAATTTTTAGGAAACCAATTAAAATTTTTGAAAACTAAAGAAAAATTAACAAGAAAACACCAAACTTAAAGTTTGGCACAAGATTTAATAAAAAAATATTTTTGAAAAAGTTTTAAAAAGAAGATGCCCAATTATCAAGAACATAAACCAACACTCTAGCCAATTGAGCTATAAATGTAACGTGTTTTAAAGAGGTATCTTTAATAAATAAAAATATTTTTTTGAAAACTAAAATTTTGAAAAATGCAGAAGAAAAACAAGAAAAGACACAAAACAAGACAAACCAAAGATCAAACAAGAAAAATTGATAAGAACAATTTGAAGATCAAGGAAGAACAAAGAACATGCAATTCGAAAATTGGAAGACAAAAAAAGCATGCAATTGCCACCAAACTTAAAACATGACACTAAACTCACACAAAAGACTCCAAGAAAAATTAAAAACTAATAAAGAAAAATAATATTTTTTGAGAAATTTTTAAAAAGAATAATAGAAGATGCAATCCTAGTGACTCTAAACAAAAAAAAAAAGACAAATTTTTCCTAATCTAAGTAACAAGATGAACCGTCAGTTGTCCAAACTCGAACAATCCCCGGCAACGACACCAAAAACTTGGTGTACGAAAATTACACTAACACTGTGTAATTCTGCATAACTAATCAGCAAGTGCACTGGGTCGTCCAAGTAATACCTTACGTGAGTAAGGGTCGAATCCCACGGAGATTGTTGGCTTGAAGCAAGCTATGGTTATCTTATTATTCTTAGTTAGGATACAAATAGAGTTCTTTAGTTTCAATTGTAAAAAGTGAAAGGGCATAAAATAAGTAATTGTTACGCAATAATGGAGAATATGTTGGAGTTTTGGAGATGCTTTGTCTTCTGAATCCCTGTAACATAATGCTTTCTTACTTTCAAACATGCAAGGCTCCTTCAATGGCAAGCTTTATGTAGGGCGTCACCGTTGTCAATGGCTACTTCCCATCCTCTCAGTGAAAATGGTCCAAATGCTCTATCACAGCACGGCTAATCATCTGTCGGTTCTCGATCATGTCGGAATAGGATCCATTGATCCTTTTGCGTTTGTCACTACGCCCAACACTCGCGAGTTTGAAGCTCGTCACAGTCATCCAATCCCTGAATCCTACTCGGAATACCACAGACAAGGTTTATACTTTTCAGATTCTCAAGGATGCTGCCACTGGATTCTAGCTTATACCACGAAGACTCTGATTAAAGAATCCAAGAGATATTCATTCAATCGAAGGTAGAATGGAGGTGGTTGTCAGGCACGCATTCATAGGTTGAGAATGGTGATGAGTGTCACGGATCATCACCTTCTTCATATTGAAATGCGAATGAACATCTTAGATAGGAACAAGCGTGTTTGAATAGAAAACAGAAATAATTGCATTAATTCATCGAGACGCTGCAAAGTTCCTCACCCCCAACAATGGAGTTTAGAGACTCATGCCGTCAAAATGTACAAAATTCAGATCTAAAATTTCATGAGGTACAAAATAAGTCTCTAAAAATTGTTTAAATACTAAACTAGTAACCTAGGTTTACAGAAAATGAGTAAACTAAGATAGATAGTGCAAAATCCACTTCTGGGGCCCACTTGGTGTGTGCTGGGGCTGAGACTTAAGCTTCTCACGTGCCTGGGCTGTTTTTGGAGTTAAACGTCAGGTTGTAACTTGTTTCTGGCGTTTACTCTAACTTGTAACATGTTTCTGGCGTTCAACGCCAGAATGCAACATGGAACTGGCGTTAAACGCCAGTTTACATCATTTATCTTCGAGCAAAGTATGAACAATTATATATTGCTGAAAATCCCTGGATGTCTACTTTCCAACCCAATTTAGAGCGTGCCAATTGAACTTCTGTAGCTCCAAAAAATCCATTCCGAGTGCAGGGAGGTCAGAATCCAACAGCATCAGCAGTCCTTTTTCAGCATGAATCAGATTTTTGCTCAGCTCCCTCAATTTTAGCCAGAAAATACCTGAAATCACACAAAAACACACAAACTCATACTAAAGTCTAGAAATATGAATTTTGCCTAAAAACTAAAAAATATACTAAAAACTAGCTAAAACATACTAAAATCTATATGAAATTATCCCCAAAAAGCGTATAAAATATCCGCTCATCAATAGCTCCAAGCAAGGTAAAATTGACTTGCTTTCGATTAGGGAAAAATTCATTTGTGCATTTAGCTAATATATGATTAATTATATCTTTTGTAGTTGAACCTTTTAGACGGCGGATCAACGATTCAGTCAAGCTCCAGCCTTTACAATGCACCAGATATGAATTATCCCAGAGAAGATTATACAACTTTTAGTTTTTATTAATATAAATTTCTTTTCACCCGTGAGCAAATTTTGGTTCCCTGAGGTTTTAGGAGGGTTAATTTCTAAATGTTGTTAGTCATTAATGAATAGTCACTTTTTTGTGAAATTCTTTATTCAAAAGTCAAATTTTTCTTTATTGAATAGTCAATTTATTGTGCTATGTCAGAGAGTTCAGGTGTTTCTGAAACTGAATACTGGTAGAAACATTTTTTTTATAATTAACTCTCTGAATTTTTATACTGTGTGTTTACAACTTTCGGTTCATTCAGTGTATTAATTTTGATTCACTGTGTTTTATTTGGAGGGGGGAGTGGTCTTAATGTCTTTGTAAATACACTGATTCCAATCACTGTAAACCTGGAACAAAATAGCAGCCAGACAGTTCCAAGAGATATATAAATGAACATCTTTGACCGATAAGAGAAGGAGTAATCCATCTTGAATTAGATATAAATATTAACATTAGATGCATATATTGATACTAAGATTAGATATATACATTAACATTTACATTAATATTGACATATATACATTGAAAGAAGCATTGTTTGCTTTTTTAAACAAGTTAAGCAAAATATTGTTAATTACAACCAGTCAATCATAGTATATCCTATTTACTATCTAAATCCTCATATGAGAATTCACAATAAGGGCTGGAGAGGGGGCAGATGGCTTCGGGAGTCTTATTGCTTCAGATGTCCAAATCACTTGGTCTCTGATTTTGTTCATTTCGTGCAACAGAATATTCGGACCATATTCATGCCTGAAGCCATCATTCTCTTCCTACATCTCAATTGAAAGGAATTAGTTATATAAGAAATGAACCCAACTGAAATGATAAATGAAAGAATTGAAATGATAAATGTCCCAGCTCACTGAACCAAACCCCTTTGATGCACTGAATAAAACATGATAAATAATGAAATAGCTAGAAAAGCTTTGCTGCATGCAATCAGAATAACCCTAAACCCTGAACACACTAAATATCAAGTGAATAAAAATCTCCAAGCTCACCGAGCCGAACAACATTCATTTAGTGAATAAATCTTTATAAATTTTCAATCATCAAGAATAGTATTTCTACACGCAAAAGAAGGCAACTTAACAGAGTAACAACAAAGTTCAAATTTACATACACTATTAATTTAGAAAGTACTTACTTGTGTCCAAACTTTATATTGTTATCTCTTCCCACTTTTGATGTTTCTTGGATCAATTTTTTCAAGGTATTTCATGACGTATATGCCGTAATCATGCAAGAATTGAGTATAGTACGATTAATAGTATACAAAATAAAATACATTAAAAATAGCACTATAAAAAAGAAAGATTTTTATGGTGTACGTTGACCATTCAGCACAATATACTATGCTTCTTCTCCCTCTCTGTCCTCCATTAAGGGTTCCACCCCAGCGTAAACCCTCATCTGGGAAATTATTAATCCCTAAAGGGACACAAAAAGTGAATAAAGAGAAGCAGAACCATTGAACCAAACTCCTTTCATGTACTGAATAATTTGAATAATTTACAACAAAATGACATTCAACAAAATAACCTATAATAAATTTGTTCAGTTTCACTCTCAATTCAGGTATATCTTTTTTCTTCTTATTGACAAGGTCAAGGACATAGAATTTCTTTTTCCCGACATTGGCAATCCATAACCACCAATGCCCTCCGTTGCAAATTGGCACAAAAAGCTGAAGTTTAGGAAACTGATACAATATTTTAGTCAAAACAATAGCAAACGAGAAAATTATTGAAGAATTTCTAAAAATGACAACTTACGAATGGATGCGAAGCCAGTTTTCTTTTGTCAAGGAAACGATGGTGGTGGGCATGCTGATCGATATCAAACTGATAGGCCTTCTTTGTCCTTGGATCAGTGTAGTGACTGTAGTCCACGCCATAGTTTCCCAACATAAACATCTGCAAAATAAATATCAGTTAAATCATAAACGACCAGACTAGTGAATCAATATGAACATCTCCACCGAACCGAACACAATTCGTATGCCGAATAAAACGTGAAAAATATTCAATCATCAAGCGTAAAGTGCCTCATGCTTTAAGACAAATATGGCGTCATATTCGTTGCTATTATCTTTGTTCCGTTTAACAAGTGTCATCTAATGATAACACTTTTTAATCAACTCCTCCGTGATTTCTTTCTTTTTCTCTGGAGTTTTGTAAACTTCAACAGCTGTGAAGGTTGGCTCGGTAGTTGTTGCTTCAGCAAACTTCAATACTATCATTACCCCAGCATCTACCACCGCATCTTCCAGGATTTCAAGCTATGAAACATTCGGCTCAAAGGGCTGAGCTGGTTGAGAGGGGGGAGAGTTGCTTGAGATGCTAGGGGACTTATCCCAAGGATAAAGGAAGGCATATCATCTTCCCATTGCCTAGGATGAGCAACACTGCAAGACGATAGACATATTAAACAATGATACTAAACAAAAATGATATGAAACAACCCAGTGAACCGAAATGATACAGTGTGGTGAACAATGATAAAACTTACAATTCAGGCTGTGCTTCTTGTTCTAATTGCCACACCACCGGAGCTTCTTGTGGCTGTTGTTGTTTGGGAGGACTACTGCATTAAATAGAAAAGATTTCAATAATGAGGCAGATTTGTTATCCTGTACCATTAAAACTAATAAAAAGAATTATAATTAACAGCTAGACCAGAGGATTATAAAAAATGATATTAATTAAAACTTACACATTCATTGGAAGTTCTGGCTCCGTATTCCTTGGTGATGATTCCTCAGCACCCTGCTTTTGTTGTTCTGATTGTTGTGCCGGTGCTTCTTCATAGGACTGATGTTGCGGTTCCAAAGGGATGACGCATTAAACAGAAAACAGTTCAATAAAGATCCCAAACTATTATCATATTTCATTAAAATTAATAAAAAAAAATTTATAGGACCACCGAACCGAACCCCCCTTGATGCACTGAATAAAACATGATAAATAATGAAATAGCTAGAAAAGCATTGCTGCATGCAATCAGAATATTCCTAAACCCTGAACACACTAACTATCAAGTGAAAATGCAATCAGAATAATCCTAAACCCTGGATACACTAGTTATCAAGTGATTTAAATTTACCAATCCCACTGAACCAAACAAAATTCATGTGGTGAATAAATATTTATAAACTTACTCATTATCAGAAATTTGTTGTGTTTGACTTTCTGGAGGGACATAGATAAAGTCATCTTTGATCAACTCTTCCTCAAGAGAACTTGGAAGGGACAACGCAAGAGGAGGTCTAAGGAATGTGAACAATGAAGAAGTTAATGTTGAATAATTAGAATTTGTTCTGATATGAAACAAAAATGATATGAAGCAACCCAGTGAACCGAAATGATACAATGTGGTGAACAATGATAAAACTTACAATTCAGGCTGTGCTTCTTCTTCTAATTGCCGTGCCACCAGAGCTTCTTATTGTTGTTGTTGTTTGGGAGGGCTGCTGCATTAAATAGAAAAGATTCAGTAATGAGGCAGATTTATTATCCTGTACCGTTAAAACTAATAAAAATAATTCTAATTAACAGTTAAACCAGAAGATTATAAAAAATGATATTAATTACAACTTACACATTCATTGGAAGTTCTGGCTCTGTATTCCTTGGTAAAGATTCCTCAGCAGCCTACTTTTGTTGTTCTGATTGTTGTGCCTGTGCTTTTTCGCAGGGTTGCTGTTGCGGTTCCAAAGGGTTGCTGCATTAAACAGAAAATAGTTCAATAAAGATCCCAAACTATTATCATATTTCATTAAAATTAATAAAAAAATTTTATGAGACCACCGAACCGAACCCCCTTGATGCACTGAATAAAACATGATAAATAATGGAACAGCTAGAAAAGCATTACTGCATGCAATTAGAATATCCCTAAATCCTGAACACACTAACTATTAAGTGAAAATGCAATCAGAATAATCCTAAAACTTGGATACACTAGCTATCAAGTGATTTAAAATTACAAAGCCCACTGAACCGAACAAGATTCATGTGGTGAATAAATATTTATAAACTTACTCATTATCAGAAGTTTATTGTGTTTGACTTTCTGGAGAGACATAGATAAAGTCATCTTTGATCAACTCTTCTTAAACAGAACATGGAAGAGACAACACAAGAGGAGATCTAAGAAATGTAAACAATGAAGAAGTTAATGTTGAATAATTAGAATTTTTTCTGAGAAACGGGAATTTGCAGTTTGAAAAACTCTTATTTCCAAAGGTTCAGAATGAGTTTTTTGTCGATCCTCAATGACTTGTAGCTCAGAATCAGGTGTAGCGCTAGTGACATTTAAACACGTTTTTTGTGTGATTAATTAAACAAAAATTATTACCCACATCTAAAAGAGTAACATAAATATTTTTAACTTACACTTGTGGAGTTTTAAAACTCTTTTTTGGATGGATTTTCTTTTTTCTAAAATATTTTACCGGGCTTTCCGAGGTATTTTTTTTCTAAAAAAAAGATAACAAATTAAAATTAGAACTATATTAAAATTAGCAACCTAGATTAGGCTTTAGAGTTTAGAGTTTAGGGTTTATGGGTTAGGTTTTAGGATTTTAGGGTTTAGGGGTTAGGGTTTATGGTTTTAGGGGGTTTAGGGTTTATTGGTTCAAGGTTTAGGGTTCATGGTTCATGGTTCAGGGTTTAGGGTTTAGGGTTTAGGGTTTATCGTTTAGGGTTCATGGTTTAGGGTTTAGGCTTTAGGGTTTAGGGTAGAAAGACATGAAATTTATTTTGGGAAACCACTGAACCGAAAGTAAAGCCTGCAATGAACCAATTTACCTGGTATTGTCTGGGGCAGTTACAGACGGTGTGGAGCTTACCTGAGTCTGTAAGAGAGGTTTGCTATCTAGATTTACAGTCGGCAGTCTAAGCAAGATAAATAAATATTAGTAATTGAATCCAGAGAAATTAGAAAAGGATATAGCAAAGGTTAGCAAAGAAAGAAAAATAACTCAGTATAAGAAATAAAATCTTACGTCTCAAAGAAATCATTTTGCGCATCCGTCGAGTCAAACTGATCCGGAGCAACGTTTACTGTCTGAGCTCCATCATTTCATTTCTTTTCTCTCTTTTCTCTTATCGTCTCCAACGCTTGTCTTCTTCTTTCTGCAGCGCTGTCTTTTACTTGTTCAGTTCTGAAATTTCAAAAATAAGTATTAAGGAACCTAAAACAAAAGCATCAATAAAAGAAAATATGATTCAAGAAACTTACACCTTGTTAGATTTATTTTTTTTTTGCCACCCTCTGCGGTTGTTTTCTTTTTACTATGGGTGTTTTTTCGATTTCTTTTTCTCTGCAAGACAGACACATTGAATTTAGAAAGACTACTATGCCAAAAGCAATTCATATGTTGAACAAAATGTAATACTCACTCAATCATCAAGAAAAACATTTTTGGATTAAAAAGAACTCAACTTGAGCAACTCCACTTAACAATATCACATTTGTAATTTACTTAACAATCATACATAAATAATTTTCAGCAAGGAAATTCAAAACTAAACCAGATGAATATCATACAATCATATAAATGAATATCACCCAGTACTTACTGGCTTTCAGATTTGCTTGTGCCTTCTGAATCTGTTGACACAGGCTTCCTTTGTTTTCTTTGTTTTTTAACCACCTTCTATGGTTGTTTTCTTTTCTTTGCGCTAGTTTTTTCAATTTCTTCTTCTCTGTAATACATAAGAACAAGCGCATAAGAATAACTTTAAGCAAATACAAGTTAAATAAAATCAATATGAAAATCAAAATTACTGGTTTTCAGATTTACTTTTGCTTTCTGAATCCATTGGAATACTTTCAGTTTCACTTGTATTTTCTGAATCCGTCTCAACAAGCGTTTGTTTTTTAACCACCCTCTTTTGTCTTATTCTCTTTGCTGGTGGTGTTTTGTCGGATTCGGATTCAGATTCAGATTCAGAAAATCTTTCTTCTTCCGAAAAAAGAATCCAGATCAACAATTTTCTTTTTTGTTTCTTTCCTTTTTCTTTCTTATCTAACTTCTTTGTTTTTGTTTTTTCTTCTTTATTTTCTTTCTGTATAGAAGTTCTTAAAACAGAAATTTGTTTAATGAGAAATACAGTAACAATCAGTTGAATCAACATGAGCAACCCACTGAATCGAATGATAGTAATGTGCTGGATAAAATGCCATAAAACGTGATAATTATTTAATGATCAAAAAAACACTTTTGCATGCACAAGGACTCAATTGAACACACTAACAATCAGGTGAACCAAAGAGAGCAAACCCACCGAAGCGAACAAAATTCATATTGTGAATAAAATGTGACAAACATTTAATCATCAAGAAAAATGTTTCTGAATGCAAAGGATTCAAATGAACACACTAACAATCAGCTGAACCAAAGGGAGCAAGCCAACCAAACCAAACAAGATTCATATGGTGAATAAAACATGACAAACATTTAATCATCAAGAAAAATATTTCTGAATGCACAAAGATTCAAATGAACACACTAACATTTGCAAGTAGGAGAAATAAATTAATTATAACCTAAAACACAAGTTTATTTAGTTAGCAGAGTATTTTAGAAGCATTTAAAACAAAATTTTAGGGAAAATTTTTTGTTTAATTTACCAATGGGTCTGTTGCTTCCTTCGAAATCCGGTCGAGCATCATTTGCTTTGTTCAATGGACCACCCATGGTGCTGGGGGAGCATCAGGTCCGAACGGGCGAGGGAACTTGGTTTCATGGAAGTATATCAGCATCAAAACAAAAACACAACCATCAACGGACTGTTTCATTCCCTTTCTCTTGTTTTCAATTCCTTTCATCAAGAAGTTGAGCACATGTTTTGCCCAATCCCACTCTCGGATGTTATCCACATGAAAGATTGGCAGCTTATGGATTGGGGAGGCCACGCTTACCATCATCAGCAGCAAGACGCACTTTTGTACAAGGACGACAAAAGTTCTCTTGAACTTTGGCCGGTTCTCCTCCCCTTCAACACTCATATCCAGAACAGATCTTGTCAAAGTCGCCAACGTAATATTTTTGACGCTGTCAAATATCACCTTGTCTTCCGGATTCAGATTGGTGTAATTAACCTTTTCATCAAAACGATTCCCTACAATATGTTAATAGCAAAAAATCAGCCAAAAAGGCTCAGTTTAATTTTCTGCACACTAATGAACCGAAAGTAAGCAGGAAGTGAAAAGTGTATTATGGTCGTTGTTTATGCCCAGTGCAGCTACTACCTTGCAAGGAGTTATGTATATTTTTCCCTGGAGAGTTTTTAAGCATCCCTTATAGTCATCAAAGCAATCAATCAATTATCTCAAGAGAGTGTGAGAGACATTAATTTCCATGACATGTGTCAGGACACCAAATCCCATTTGTTCAACTATATCTTTCTTTTCTTGACTCATATTCCTGAACACTGTTGCTATTGCCTTTGTTTAGCATATGCAATCATGAGTTTTTTTCAAGTTTTGAAAAAGAATGTGAGGATATATTTATAATACAAAATAGATATTATTTGAATGAAAGCGAACAAATATATTTAATGTGCTTACGTTATAGTGTGGCTTCTCCATTTTTGTCACCATTGTCTTGTTGTGTTTTACTGTAATGAAAAAATTTGGTCAATACTTCACTCAATACACTGACAAGCACAAGCATGCATATCTTAATCAAATCAATTAAAATGTCCCAGCCCACCGAACCGAACCCACTTCAAGCACTGAATAAAACATGATAAATAATGAATTAGTTAGACTAGTTACACTATCTACTATCTACTCACATACATTATCCACTGAACTAAATAAAAATAGGAACAAATTTTATTCAAAGCCCTAGTTACACTGTAAAAATGTAATAAGAATAACCCTAAACCCTGAACACACTAAATATCAAGTGAATGAGAATCACCAAGCCCACCGAACCAAACACAATCCATGTGGTGAATAAATTGTTATAAGCTTTCAATTATTATGAATAGTATTTCTTCATGCAATAGAAGTTAACTGAATAGAGTAACAATCAAGTTCAAAGACCTAGTTACGCTATCCATTTAACTGAATAAAAATAAGAACAAATTTGATTCAAACCCTAGTTATACTGTAAAAACGCAATCAGAATAAACCCTAAACCCTGAACACACTAAATATCAAGTGAATGAGAATTACCAAGCCCACCGAACTGAACACAATCCATGTGGTGAATAAATCGTTATAAGCTTTCAATTGTTATGAATAGTATTTCTTTATGCAATAGAAGTTAACTGAATAGAGTAAAAATCAAGTTCAAAGACCTAGTGGTGAACGAAATTGTGATCTCTAATAATGGCATTCAACTTGGTATGCGCATCTACTAACTCAGCACTTTCTTCATAACTCTGCACAACTAACCAACAAGTGCACTGGGTCGTCCAAGTAATAAACCTTACGTGAGTAAGGGTCGATCCCATGGAGATTGTTGGTATGAAGCAAGTTATGGTCATCTTGTAAATCTCACTTAGGTGGATAATAAATGATTATGGAGTTTTCGAATAATAATAATAAATGAACAGAAAATAAAGATAGAAATACTTATGTAAATCATTGGTGGGAATTTCATATAGGCGTATGAAGATGATGTGCTCCTTCTGAATCTCTGCTTTCCTACTACCTTCATCCAATCTTTCTTACTCCTTTCCATGGCAAGCTGTATGTAGGGCATCACTGTTGTCAATGGCTACATCCCATCCTCTCATTGAAAATGGTCCAAATGCTCTGTCACAGCACAGCTAATCATCTGTCGGTTCTCGATCATGTTGGAATAGAATCCATTGATTCTTTTGCGTTTGTCATCACGCCCAACAATCGCGAGTTTGAAGCTCGTCACAGTCATTCAATCCCTGAATCCTACTCGAAATACCACAGACAAGGTTTAGACTTTCCAGATTCTCATGAATGCCGCCATCAATTCTAGCTTATACCATGAAGATTCCGATTAAGGAATCCAAGAGATATGCGCTCGGTCTAAGGTAGAACGGAAGTGGTTGTCAGTCATGCGTTCATAGGTGAGAATGATGATGAGCGTCACATAATCATCACATTCATCATGTTCTTGGGTACGAATGAATATCTTAGAACAAGAATAAGCTGAATTGAATAGAAGAACAATAGTAATTGCATTAATACTCGAGGTACAGTAGAGCTCCACACCTTAATCTATGGTGTGTAGAAACTCCACCGTTGAAAATACATAAGAACAAGGTCTAGGCATGGCCGAATGGCCAGCCTCCCAAGGAGGGTTCAATCATAAAAACATGATCAAAAGATTTTCCGAAGATTGAAAGATCCCCCCAAATACAATAGCAAAAGGTCCTATTTATAGAGAACTAGTAGCCTAGGGTTTACAGAAATGAGTAAATGACGTAAAAATCCACTTCCGGGCCCACTTGGTGTGTGCTTGGGCTGAGCATCGAAGCTTTCATGTGTAGAGACTTTTCTTGGAGTTAAACACCAGCTTTTGTGCCAGTTTGGGCGTTTAACTCCCATTCTTGTGCCAGTTCCGGCGTTTAACGCCAGAATTCTTGAGCTGACTTGGAACGCCTGTTTGGGGCATCAAATCTCGGGAAAAGTATGGACTGTTATACATTGCTGGAAAGCCCAGGATGTCTACTTTCCAACGCAATTAAGAGCGCGCCAATTGGGTTTCTGTAGCCCCAGAAAATCCACTTCGAGTGAAGGGAGGTCAGAATCCAACTACATCTGCAGTCCTTTTCAGCCTCTGAATAAGATTTTTGCTCAGGTCCCTCAATTTCAGCCAGAAAATACCTGAAATCACAGAAAAACACACAAACTCATAGTAAAGTCCAAAAAAGTGAATTTTAACTAAAAACTAATAAAAAATATAATAAAAACTAACTAAAACATACTAAAAACATACTAAAAACAATGCCAAAAAGCGTATAAATTATCCGCTCATCACTCTTCTATGTCTCTTCCTTGCCTTTGTTGCTCCTCCCTTATTGCTCTTTGATCTTCTCTAATTTCATGAAGAATGATGGAGTGCTCTTGATGTTCCACCCTTAATTGATCCATATTGTAACTCAAGTCTTCTAGAGAAGCGTTGAGTTGTTCCCAATAATTGTTGGGAGGAAAGTGCATCCCTTGAGGCATCTCCGGGATTTCTTGGTGATGAGCTTCCTCATGCGTCTCTTGGGATCCATGAGTGGGCTCTCTTGTTTGCTCCATCCTCTTCTTAGTGATGGGCTTATCCTCCTCAATGGGGATATCTCCTTCTATGATAACTCCAGCTAAGTAACATAGATGGTAAATAAGATGAGGAAAAGCTAGCCTTGCCATGGTGGAGGGCTTTTCGGCTATTTTGTAGAATTCAAGGGAGATAACTTCATGAACTTCTACTTTCTCTCTATTCATGATGCTATGAATCATGATGGCCCGATCCACAGTAACTTCGGATCGGTTGCTAGTGGGAATCATGGAGCATTGGATGAACTCCAACCATCCTCTAGCCATAGGCTTGAGGTCCAGTCTTCTTAATTGAACCGGCTTGCCTTTGGAGTCTCTTTTCCATTGAGCTCCTTCCACACATATGTCTGTAAGGACTTGGTCCAACCTTTGATCAAAGTTGACCCTTCTAGTGTAGGGGCGTGCATCTCCTTGCATCATGGGCAAGTTGAATGCCAACCTCATATTTTTCGGACTAAAATCTAAGTATTTCCCCCGAACCATTGTAAGATAATTCTTTGGATTCGGGTTCACACTTTGATCATAGCGCCTAATGATCCATGCATTGTCATAGAACTCTTGAACCATTAAGATTCCGACTTGTTGAATGGGGTTGGTCAGAACTTCCCAACCTCTTCTTTGGATCTCATGTCGGATCTCCGGATACTCATTTTTCTTGAGCTTGAAAGGGACCTCAGGGATCACCTTTTTCTTGGCCACAACATCATAGAAGTGGTCTTGATGGGCTTTGGAAATGAATCTCTCCATCTCCCATGACTCGGAGGTGGAAGCATTTGTCTTCCCTTTCCCTTTTCTAGAGGTTTCTCCGGCCTTAGGTGCCATCAATGGTTATGGAAAAACAAAAAAGCTATGCTTTTACCACACCAAACTTAGAATATTGCTTGCCCTCGAGCAAGAAAAGAAAGAATAGATGAAGAAGAAGAAAATATGGAGGAGAGGGAGAGAGGTTAGTGTTTCGGTCAAGGAAGAGAAGAGAGGGTTGTGTTGTGTGAAAATGAAGAAGAATAGAGAGGTTTATATAGTGGAGGGAGAGGGGTTAAGGTTCGGCCATATTGGGTGGGTTGGGTGGGAAAAGGGATTTTAAATTTTGAAGGTAGGTGGGGTTTATGGGGAAGAGTGGATGGATGTGAGTGGTGAAGAGGTGATAGGGAAGAGAGATTGAGGTTATTGGTGAAGGGTTTTGGGGAAGAGTGTTATTGGATTGTGTGAAGAGGAGAGAAGGTGAGTTGAGGTAGGTGGAGATCCTGTGGGGTCCACAGATCTTGAGATGATCCTGTGGGGTCCACAGATCCTGAGGTGTCAAGGATTATCATCCCTGCACCAATGAGGCATGTGAAATGCCCTCTGCATGCAATTCTGGCGTTTAACACCAGATTGATACTTGTTTCTGGCGTTGAACGCCAGCTTCATGCTTGTTTTGGGTGTTCAACGCCCATTTGCAGCATGTTTCTGGCGTTGAACGCCAGTTCCATGCTTGTTTCTGGCGTTCAGCGCCAGCTTTCCTCAGAGTGTATTCCTGGCATTTAAACGCCAGGATGCTACTTGTTTCTGGCATTCAACACCAGATCCATGCTTTGTTCTGGCGTTGAACGCCAGCCAGATGCTCCTTACTGGCGTTTAAACGCCAGTAAGCCCTTCCTCCAGGGTGTGCTTTTTCTTCTGCTGTTTTTTATTCTGTTTTTAATTTTAGTATTTATTTTGTGACTCCACATGATCATGAACCTAATAAATCATAAAGGAAAAATAAAATAAAAATAAAATTAGATAAATAAAAATTGGGTTGCCTCCCAATAAGCGTTCCTTTAATGTCACTAGCTTGACAGTGGGCTCTCATGAAGCCTCACAGGTGATCAGATCAATGTTGTAGACTCCCAACACCAAATTGTGATCTCTAATAATGGCATTCAACTTGGTATGCGCATCTACTAACTCAGCACTTTCTTCACAATTCCGCACAACTAACCAGCAAGTGCACTGGGTCGTCCAAGTAATAAACCTTACGTGAGTAAGGGTCGATCCCACGGAGATTGTTGGTATGAAGCAAACTATGGTGATCTTGTAAATCTCAGTTAGGCGGATAATAAATGATTATTGAGTTTTTGAATAATAATAATAAATAAACAGAAAATAAAGATAGAAATACTTATCTAAATCATTGGTGGGAATTTCAGATAAGCGTATGAAGATGCTGTACTTCTTCTGAATCTCTGCTTTCCTACTGCCTTCATCCAATCCTTCTTACTCCTTTCCATGGCAAGCTGTATGTAGGGCATCACTATTGTCAATGGCTACATCCCATCCTCTCAGTGAAAATGGTCCAAATGCTCTGTCACAGCACGGCTAATCATCTGTCAGTTCTCGATCATGTCGGAATAAAATCCATTGATTCTTTTGCGTTTGTCATCACGCCCAACAATCGTGAGTTTGAAGCTCGTCACAGTTATTCAATCCCTGAATCCTACTCGGAATACCACAAACAAGGTTTAGACTTTCCGGATTCTCATGCATGCCGCCATCAATTCTAGCTTATACCATGAAGATTCTGATTAAGGAATCCAAGAGATATGCGCTCAGTCTAAGGTAGAACGGAAGTGGTTGTCAGTCACGCGTTCATAGGTAAGAATGATGATGAGTGTCACGGATCATCACATTCATCATGGTGAAGTACAACGAATATCTTAGAATAGGAATAAACTGAATTGAATAGAAAATAGTAGTAATTGCATTGAAACTCGAGGTACAGCAGAGCTCTACACCCTTAATCTATGGTGTGTAGAAACTCCACCATTGAAAATACATAAGTGATGGTCCAGGCATGGCCGAATGGCCAGCCCCAAAATGTGATATGAATTCGAAAATAGGGAGAAGGACTTGGTCTAAGGACTAGGCGTCCAAAGATGTGGTCAAAGACGACTAATACAATAATAAAATGTCCTATTTAAACTAGACTAGCTACTAGGGTTTACAGAAGTAAGTAATTGATGCAGAAATCCACTTCCGGGGCCCACTTGGTGTGTGCTTGGGCTGAGCTTGAGCTTTACACGTGCAGAGACTTTTCTTGGAGTTGAACGCCAAGTTATAACATGTTTTTGGCATTCAACTCTGCTTCGTGACATGTTTCTGGCGTTTGACTCCAGAATGCAACATGGAACTAGCGTTGAGTGCCAGTTTGCGTCATTTAATCTCGAATAAAGTATGGACTATTATATATTTCTGAAAAGCTCTGGATGTCTACTTTCTAAAGCCGTTTAGAACGCACCATTTGGAGTTCTGTAGCTCCAGAAAATCTATTTCGAGTTTAGGGAGGTCAAAATCCAACAGCATCAGCAGCCCTTTGTCAGCCTTCTTATCAGAGTTTTGCTCAGGTCCCTCAATTTCAGCCAGAAAATACCCGAAGTCACAGAAAAACACACAAACTCATAGTAAAGTCAAGAAATGTGAATTTAGCATAAAAACTAATGAAAACATCCCTAAAAGTAGCTAGATCTTACTAAAAACTACCTAAAAAAATAATGCCAAAAAACGTATAAATTATCCGCTCATCACCTAGTTACACTATCTATTGATTTGAATGAAAATAAGAACAAATTTGATTAAAAACCCTAGTTATATTGTAAAAATACAATTAGAATAAACCCTAAACCCTGAACACACTAAATATCAAGTGAATGAGAATCACCAAGCCCACCGAACCGAACACAATCCATATGGTGAATAAATCGTTATAAGCTTTCAATTATTATGAATAGTATTTCTTCATGCAATAGAAGTTAAATGAATAGAGTAACAATCAAGTTCAAAGACCTAGTTACATTATCCACCGAACTGAATGAAAATAACAACAAATTTGATTCAAAGCCCTAGTTATACTATAAAAATGCAATTAGAATAAACCCTAAACCCTGAACACACTAAATATCAAGTGAATAAAAATCACCAAACCCACCGAACCGAACACAATCCATGTGGTGAATAAATCGTTATAAGCTTTCAATTATTATGAATAGTATTTCTCCATGCAATAGAAGTCAACTGAATAGAGTAACAATCAATTTCAAAGCCCTAGTTACACTATCCACTAGATTGAATGATAATAAGAATAAATTTGATTCAAACCCTAGTTAGACTGTAAAAATGCAATCAGAATAAATCCTAAACCCTGAACACACTAAATATCAAGTAAATAAAAACCAACAAGGCCGCCGAACCGAACAGAATTCATGTGGTGAATAAATTGTTATAAGCTTTCTATCATGAAAAATAGTATTTCATAAACTTTCAATCATCAAGAATAGTATTTGTCCATGCAATAGAACTCAACTGAACAGAGTAACAACCAAGTTCAAAGTCCTAGTTACACTATCCACTGAATTGAATGATAAAAAGAACAAATTTCATTCAAAGTCATAATTATACTGTAAAAATGCAATCAGAATAAACTCTAAACACACTAAATATCAAGTGAATCAGAATCACCAAGCCCACCGAACCGAACACAATCTATTTGGTGAATAAATCGTTATAAACTGTCAATTATCAAGAATAGTGTTTCATAAACTTTCAATCATCAAGAATAGTATTTCTCCATGAAAAAGAAGAACTGAACAGAGTAACAATCAAGTTCAAAGCCCTACACTATCCACGGAACTGAGTGAAAATAAGAAAAAATTCTATTCAAAGCCCTAGTTATACTGTAAAAATGAAATCAGAATACGTCGATCTACTGAACGAAGGAAATCAATCCAGTAAAGCTAAAATGCAATTAGGAGAAACGCTACATTGCAAGATTTCAAATGAACAATAGTTTTTCTCATACCTTTGTTAGTCTCTGTTGCTGTTTTCGTTCGTTTTTGTTTTTTCGTGGCGAAATCTTGTAGTGATTCTTCTCTAGTAGTGGTTTTCGCAAAGAACGTAACTAAAGTTTGAGTGATTTTGAGAGAGATTCAAAGAGAAGGAGCGGTTTTGTGTAGTGGTTTCGTGTTGAGGAAGAAGTAATATTTTTTCATAATGAGCGTGAAGTAACGAAAAATTTTTGAGCACATATTTTCACTCGTCATTAATGGGTGTGACTCTATTTAAACTTGGGCCAACTTGGATACATGGATACATGAATGTGTAGCATAACAATTTTTTAAAATCATTGAAAACCTTGTCCATAAGCCTGTAATTACCATTAACTTTTTCAAAAAGTGTCATTTAGTATTAATGCATTTTTCTTTTACTTTCTTTTTCTAATTGAGAGAAAAGGAGTAGGTGATTTAAAAGAAAATCCAATGTAAAAATTTTAACTTTGAAAATTTGAAATAGAAAAGTTATAAATTGATATAGGCACTTACAAAAGGTATTTGCATTATATAAAGCAATAGATAAAGGTACAGATTTTTATTTTTGATTTTATTATTATGAACTAACCAAAAGATTTTATTTAATTTTGAAATTGTTTATCTTTATGTCTATAAATTTCAAATTCTTTTGTTAAAATGTTTATTATTTTGTTATGAAAAATTTTATTATATTTTAATATATAATTGATCATTTTATGGAGAAATTTACTAAACAATGTACACAAAATTTATTTGCTAATTTCTAATATTTATAATCGTTTTTATTATTAACAATATGTTTATATTTTTATTTTCCTTGGTTCTTGTAGTTTTTTTTTTTGTTTTGCTTGGCTTTGCTTTGCGCTTCTTTTTTTTTTTTTTTTGGGAAAGTTGTTGTAAATCAAAAGATGCATATATAAAAGATGTTAAAAACACATAAATTTAATATTTTTAATTTTTTAATTTATTAAAGGAGCTTATTCCATTGAAACATGTTTCAAAACCATTCATAAGGTTATATGCCTATTTGAAAGGGAAAATTTGTAAAACCCAGTTAATTAACGGCTAATTAACTCATAAATGAGAATTTATTCTGGAAAGCCTAAAATGTGATTTTTATGGCTAAATGTGATAGAGGAGATTGAGACGAGAATTTTGGTACCAATTTCATAGAATTCGGACCAAGATTGGACCGAACGGGCCAAACCGGGCCAATTGGACCCAAAGTGGGCCCTTGGCCCAACATAACTTAACCAAAACCCTAGTTTTCAGCACTCTCTCTCCTCATTTGTTACACACACAAGCTGAAATTAGAGAGAAAGGGAGGAAGAACACTCTCAAGTTCTCTCCCTTGGTTGATCTTCAAACCACCATAACTTTTGATCTAGAGCTCCGATTGCCGCTCTGTTTGCGGCCACGCGTTCACCGCGGAGAGCTCTACAAAATCCATACAACCAATTTTGAGGTAAGCCACGTGTTGCTGTTCGAAATCTCAGCCCTTATTTTCGAGTTTCATGGGTGAAATGTTGAGATTTTGGGTTCTTTGATGTTATAGGACCCAACTCTCTTGAAGGAGAAGGTTAATCTTGTCTCCTTGGACCTTGGGTGTGGTAAGATTTTCAACCCTAGTGTATTTTATTGTTCTATGATGTTTGGGTATTGAGATGTTGTATATGGGTATGATGGTTGTGGCTTAGGTTGTGTATATGTGAATATTGGAGCTTGATTGGTGATTTTGAAAAGCTTGGAAAGGGTTTGGTGGTGAAAAATCTGTTCTTGAAGGTGTTGAGGCCTTGAGAGCTTGTGGATAAGTGATTTGGAAGTGCTCCGGTGGAGCTTGGGAAAATCGGCTAAGGTATGGTTTCGGTTTCCCGTATCTAATATGTAATATGGTAGGAAATACTTAGGCTAGAGGCCCTAAGATAGGCATTGAATGGTTGATGTTGTTGAATGATTGAGATATATGATGTGGTCATATATGTGATGATGATTAATGATGCCTTGGTGGTATGATGTATGAGAAATATGCATGTTGCGATATATGCTTGATGATTGGTTATGGTTGAATTGTGGGTTGAACCATGTTTATAGTGAGTATGATGTTGATTGTGTACAATGATGATTTATTGGAATTGGTGTTGTTGAGAATTGGCATGAGTAAGAGTATATGAAATGTCAATATGTTTGAGTTTGAGCCACTTGGGTGAAGTGGGTTAAAATGATGAGATAGTGATTCTGTAATTTGTGGTAAAGTGTCAATGTGTGAGTTGAGGAGGCTTGATGTTGAATTTGATATATTTTGATTGATTTCAAAGAAAAGGGATGAAATTGGTATGTTTTGATTGATTTTGAAAAGAGTTGAAAATGGCTTGTTTCTAAAATGGCATATTGTGGTTTTGTATGAAAATATGGTTTTTGGGCATACTTTGGTGGGACATAACTTGGACTACGGATCTCTGTTCTGTGTCAAACCTGTTTAGAAATGAAATTGGATCCGGGAAGTCCATGCCGTTCGAAGAACGGGTGAAAAACGATTTAAAATGAGGAAGTTATGTCCGTTGGAAGATTGGGGTTTAAATCTGTGAATTCTGCAGCTTTTAACTTAGAAAATTTTTTAGCAGAATAACCCCTTGCGCGTAGGCGCACCTGGCGCGTACGCGCCGATCTTCTAGAAAGCGTCATCCACGCGTGCGCGTGATGTGCGCGGGCGCGCCGATGGTGCTGCACCCAATGCGCAGCCATTTTCCAGAGAGTTATACCAGAACTGTGCCAGTGTTGTGCCTGGGGCATGAGAGCACCCACGCGTACGCGTGGTTGACGCGTGCGCGTCGATTGGCAAATTTTGAATCCACGCGTTAGCGTGCATGACGCTTGCGCGTCGATGAGTTTTTGAGGCCATCCACGCGTGCGCGTGGAGTGCGCATACGCGTGGCCCTGTTTTCATCCCAAAGTTGATTTTTGAGTTTTAAAAGTCAAATCTCATACTTCTAAGCCTCCGATCTCACCACTTATATCTTAAATCATTATGATATGCCTAGCTATTAGAAAAGGGCTAGTGAATGAGGTAACTTGCGAGTGAAGCAAGGGGAAAATGAATAATCAATGAGGATCATTGATGATTATGTGAGATGTGGAGGATGGTGGTGGAAGTGCTTGTTATGCCATTGGCCGAAAGGCCGTATTTGTTTATGAATTGGTTGGTTCTGGATTGAACCGTGAGCTGGAATAGCTGTGTATGCTATGAATATTGGCTGGTTATGGATTTAACCGTGAGCCGGATGGCTGATATGGATGTTGATCCATGGATGAGAATTCATGCATGTTTATGCTGAATTATTGATAATTGTGATTTGCACTTCCACTATCTGAGATACGAGTTTCCCTAGGTAGTAGCAGTGGCTAGCCACCACGTGCTCCAGGTTGAGACTTGATACTCTGTTGACCCTATGTCATAAGTGTGGCCGGGCACTGTGAAAGACCCGGATGAGCTCGCCCCCGTAAATATTCACCAGTGAGGGTGATGGATATAGATCATGATTATGATCAAGTTTATGACGAGTATAACTCGAGTTGGGGATGCGTGACAGAGGGACAGTCCAATGGTTAGCAACCAGGACTTGTCGGGTTGGCTCTATAACCGACAAGATGATATCATCAGCCACTAGGGACAGACATTCATCATATGCATACTATATGAATTGTTTGAGATTGCCTATTTGACTGCATATTACTTGCTAATTGTCTAAATGCCTTACTTGTTCCTAATTGTATATTTCTTGTCTGATATAACTGTGTTTGCTATATTATACTCCTGCTGGTGGTTGGGAGGTTTGAAGGAATTGGAAAGGGAAGTATTAGTTAGACTGAAGTATCTTTAGTCAGATGCCCTTTATGGTTTAGCTTGTTTATAAGCTTTGATATTATCTGGAGGAAGTTCTAGGATTGCCTTTGGCTTTCCTCCATTGTTATGTATTATATATGTGGAAGCTGTTACCATGCCGGGGACCTCTGGTTCTCACCCATGCGGATTTTGTGGTTTTTCAGATGCAGGACGTACGGTTTCCCGCTGAGGCATGCTGGAGACTTCTAGATTTGCGAAGATTCCTTGTTCTTGGGGACTATGTTTTGGTTTATATGTTTTGCTTAGATACTTTTATCTCCATTAAATAATACAAACTGTGATGACTCCTCTTATGGGAGATTTTTGGAGAATAGGTTTTATGTATTTGTGTCCCTTTGGGTTTCCTTTGGGGTTTTCCTTATTTTTATCACATGTATATATTGCTATGCTCGGACCGGTTATCTTCGCAGCCGGATCTTGAGTCTTGATATTCCTGTTTTTGACACTCCTTTGTATATATATAATCTCGCGTTGGTTATCCTTGTTCATTACGTTATCGATCGGAGTGTTGCGTTTTTGAGTTGCGGTTTTTTGTTTACCCCTTTTTCTACAAAGGCTCCTAGTTATAATCAATCATTCATACTACTATACGTACTAAATTTTTATTTTAGAGGTCGTAATACCTTGCCATCTCTGAATTATGACTTAAGCATAAGACTCTGTATGGTAGGGTGTTACATTATGGTATCAGAGCATTTCGTTCCTGTAGAGCCTGAGGGATGGACTGATTATGCTTCTGTGCATTCTCTGTGTGTGTGTGTGTGTTATGTGCTATTAGTATATCTGCTTGATATAATTGGCATAAACGTTCATGAGCATGCATTTGGGACTTTGAAGCACTAGACTTCCGATATTGAGACTGATCAACTTAATATCGATTGTTTGGTGTGTATAGGAACCAGATGGCGCCTCGTGGACGCGGTAGAGGTAGTGCGAGAGGTCGTACGAATGCTCGTGCATCGGAGAATAACCCTAATGACCCGGTGAACTTTATGACTGCGTTGGAGAACATGGCTGCTGCTATGCAAGCCACTGCTGAGGCTCTTGGTCAACAGATGAACAACCATGGCAATGATGGAGGTGGAGTTCAGGGCCCGATGACACTGGCAAACTTTTAGAAGGTTAACCCGCCTAAGTTCAAGGGAACTACTAGTCCGACTGAGGCTGATACATGGTTTCAGGCTATAGAGCGAGCGCTGCAAGCGCAAGTGGTGCCTGAAGGACAGCGTGTCGAGTTTGCTACCTATATGCTTGTTGGTGAAGCGTCCCATTGGTGGCAAGGTATCCGACGTCTTCTGCAGCAGGGTGATGACTATATCACTTGGAATGTTTTCCAAGAAGAGTTCTATAAGAAGTACTTTCCGACTTCTGCTAGGACGGCCAAGGAACTTGAATTGTTACAGCTGAAGCAGGGTACTATGTCCATATCAGAGTATACTGACAAGTTTGAGGAGTTGTTCAGGTTCTCTCGTATGTGCCAAGGTACTCCGGTGGAATATGAGGAATGTAAGTGTGTTAAGTATGAAGGAGGACTCCGGAGTGATATCTTTAGTTCAGTGGGACCAATGGAGATTAGGACTTTCTCCGAGTTGGTAAACAAGTGTAGGGTTGCTGAAGAGTGTGTGAAGAGGGCAACCGCTGAGAAAGGGAGTCAAAAGGGATCATTCCCACAGAACCGAGGGAAGAGCTTTGCACCTAGAGGTCCGTCTTTCAAGAGAGGAAGCTCTTTTAGGAGGCCCAACAACAACAACAACTCCCAAGGGAGGAAGTTTGGGAAGCAGCCTCAAAATGATCAAGCTTGTACTAGATGTGGGAGACACCATCCGGGAGCACCATGTAAGGCCGGATGGGGTTTGTGCTACACTTGTGGAAAGGCGGGGCATAAAGCCGCAAATTGTCCGGAGAGGCAGAAACAAGGTGCTGAGAAAGCACAACAGACTGGTCGGGTGTTCACCACTTCAGCTGTAGGAGCTGAGGGATCCGAGACACTTATTCGAGGTAACTGTGAAATGGCTGGTCAAACTTTAAATGCTTTATTTGATTCAGGAGCATCACATTCATTCATTGCATTTAAGAAAGCCCATGAGTTAGGATTGAAGATTGTAACTTTAGGATATGATCTAAGAGTGTACAATGCTACCCATGAAGCCATGGTAACTAGGCTAGGATGCCCGAAAGTTTCCTTTAGGTTCAAGCAGCGTGATTTTGTTCATAATTTGGTCTGCTTACCGATGATTGGTCTTGATCTTATCTTGGGATTGGACTGGTTATCTAAGAACCATGTCCTGCTTGATTGTTCTACAAAGTCGGTGTACTTTATGCCGGAAGATATTGAAGGGCCGGTCGTGGTGAATAATTATTATTTGAATTCGATGATGGTGAACTGTTCTGGTGTTGAATGTCAGGGTATCCTGTTGTTAACCGCGGGCGTTTCGGGTGATGATCAAAGGTTGGAACAGATTCCGGTTGTGTGTGAGTTTCCGGAAGTGTTTCCCGATGATATTGATGAGTTTCCACCTAACCGAGAGGTTGAGTTTGCTATTGAATTGGTGCCCGGGGCGGGACCAATCTCAAGTGCTCCTTATAGGATGTCACCGTTAGAGATGAACGAGCTAAAGTCTCAGTTAGAGGATTTGTTGGGAAAGAATTTTATACGACCAAGTGCCTCTCCGTGGGGTGCTCCAGTATTATTGGTAAAGAAGAAGGATGGGAGTATGCGACTCTGTGTGGATTACAGGCAGCTGAACAAGGTTACAATAAAGAATAAGTACCCATTTCCGAGAATTGATGATCTCATGGATCAGTTACAAGGAGCTGGAGTTTTCTCCAAGATCGATTTGCGATCCGGTTATCACCAGATAAGGGTGAGGGGTGAGGATATCCCTAAGACCGCTTTTAGGACTCGTTATGGTCATTACGAGTACACTGTAATGTCTTTTGGGTTGACGAATGCTCCTGTAGTGTTTATGGATTACATGAATAGAGTTTTCCGTCCATTTTTGGATAAATTCGTTGTTGTCTTCATTGATGACATACTGATTTATTCCAAGACTGAAGAAGAGCATGCGGAACACTTGAGGACCGTGTTGCAGATTCTAAAGGAAAAGAAACTCTATGCAAAACTGTCTAAGTGTGAGTTTTGGAAGAGTGAGGTGAAGTTTTTGGGCCATGTGGTGAGTAAGAAGGGAATAGCCGTAGATCCAACTAAGGTGGAGGCTGTGATGGATTGGAAGCAACCAACCATCGTAACAGAGATAAGGAGTTTTCTGGGTTTAGCTGGCTATTACCGAAGGTTTATCAAGGGCTTTTCACAGATAGCTTTGCCAATGACAAAGTTGACCCGCAAAGACACTCCGTTTGTTTGGACTCCTGAGTGCGAGGAGAGCTTTCAGACATTGAAGAAAAAGTTGACCACCGCACCTGTGTTAGTGTTACCCGAGCCGAATGAGCCATTTGAGGTGTATTGTGATGCCTCATTGAAGGGTCTAGGGTGCGTGCTGATGCAACATCATAATGTGGTGGCGTATGCCTCACGACAGTTGAGACCTCATGAAGTTAGTTACCCTACGCACGATTTGGAACTCGCTGCGGTTGTGTTTGCCTTGAAGGTGTGGAGGCATTACCTCTATGGGGTTAAGTTCCAAGTTTTCTCTGATCATAAGAGCTTGAAGTACCTCTTTGATCAGAAAGAGCTTAATATGAGGCAGAGAAGGTGGATGGAATTATTGAAGGACTACGACTTCGAGTTGCATTACCATCCGGGAAAGGCGAACGTAGTGGCGGATGCGTTAAGTCGGAAGTCGCTATATGCGGCTTGGATGATGCTTCAAGAGGAGAAGTTGCTCAAGGGATTTGAGAGTCTGAAAATTGGTGCTCGAGAAGTATCCGGAACTTTGTGTTTGAGCCGATTAGAGATCTCAAGTGATTTTAAGTCCGAACTCCTAAAGGCTCATCAAAATGATGAAGCATTATGGAAGGTCTTACCGGCTATTGAGCAAGGAAAACAATGGAGAGTGTCGGAAGAAAAAGATGGGTTATGGAGATTCAAGGGTAGGATCATTGTGCCGGATGTTGGCACTTTGAGACAAGATATTTTAAAGGAGGCACACAAAAGTGGATTCTCCATTCACCCGGGAAGTACTAAGATGTACCATGATTTAAAGGCGATGTTTTGGTGGCCGGGTATGAAGAATGATGTGGCGGAATATGTTTCAAAGTGCTTAACTTGTTAAAAGGTGAAGATTGAACATCAAAGACCTTCCGGGATGTTGTAACCTTTAGAGATTCCACAATGGAAGTGGGAAAGTATTACAATCGACTTTGTGTCGGGATTGCCAAGGACTAGGGCTGGTTTTGATGCTATTTGGGTGATTGTGGACCGACTGACGAAGTCAGCTCACTTTTTGCCCATTCGGATGACTTACACCCTTGAGGAGCTAGCACGGTTATACATAAAGGAGATTGTGAGACTTCATGGTGTACCTGCTACTATAATCTCTGATAGAGATCCTCGTTTCACTTCAAGGTTTTGGGGTGCATTTCAGAAAGCTTTTGGAACCCGATTAAGCTTGAGCACGGCTTACCATCCTCAAACAGATGGTCAATCCGAGAGGACGATCCAAACACTAGAGGATATGTTGAGAGCTTGTGTTTTGGACCAACCGATGAGTTGGGATCGGTATATGCCATTGGTGGAGTTTGCATACAATAATAGTTATCATGCGAGCATCGGAATGGCTCCGCATGAGGCCTTGTATGGGAGGAAATGTCAATCTCCGCTATGTTGGTATGAAGCTGGAGAGAAAAGCTTGTTAGGGCCGGAAATGATAGCTGAGACTACTGAACAAGTCAAGAAAATCCGTGATAGGATGCTTACGGCGCAGAGTCGTCAAAAGAGTTATGCCGACCAGAGGCGAAAGCCCTTAGAATTTGAGGAAGGAGATCATGTTTTTCTTAAGGTTACTCCGACTACGGGAGTAGGTAGGGCGATTAAGGCAAAGAAGTTGAATCCTCGATACATTGGTCCATTTCAGATCCTAGAGAGGATTGGACCGGTGGCGTATCGGATGGCTCTACCACCTCATCTTTCGAATCTGCACGACGTGTTTCATGTGTCGCAGCTTCGGAAGTACACCCCTGATGCTAGCCATGTGTTAGAACCTGAGTCGGTTCAGTTAAGGGAAGATTTGACGCTTCCAGTGGCTCCGGTCAGAATTGATGATACTAGTATCAAACGGTTGCGTGGAAAAGAGGTTTCATTAGTCAAAGTAGCTTGGAGTCGAGGCGGTGTTGAGGAACACACTTGGGAACTTGAGTCGGAGATGCGAATGGATTATCCGCATTTATTCTCAGGTATTTGCATTTGAATTTTGTGGGCAAAATTCCCAATTAGGTGGGTAGAATGTAAAACCCGGTTAATTAACGGCTAATTAACCCATAAATGAGAATTTATTCTGGAAAGCCTAAAATGTGATTTTTATGGCTAAATGTGATAGAGGAGATTGAGACGAGAATTTTGGTACCAATTTCATAGAATTCGGACCAAGATTGGACTGAACGGGCCAAACCGGGCCAATTGGACCCAAAGTGGGCCCTTGGCCCAACATAACTTAACCAAAACCCTAGTTTTCAGCACTCTCTCTCCTCATTTGTTACACACACAAGCTGAAATTAGAGAGAAAGGGAGGAAGAACACTCTCTCAAGTTCTCTCCCTTGGTTGATCTTCAAACCACCATAACTTTTGATCTAGAGCTCTGATTGCCGCTCCGTTTGCGACCACGCGTTCACTGCAGAGAGCTCTACAAAACCCATACAACCAATCTTGAGGTAAGCCACGTGTTGCTGTTCGAAATCTCAGCCCTTATTTTCGAGTTTCATGGGTGAAATGTTGAGATTTTGGGTTCTTTGATGTTATAGGACCCAACTCTCTTGAAGGAGAAGGTTAATCTTGTCTCCTTGGACCTTGGGTGTGGTAAGATTCTCAACCCTAGTGTATTTTGTTGTTCTATGATGTTTGGGTATTGAGATGTTGTATATGGGTATGATGGTTGTGGCTTAGGTTGTGTATATGTGAATATTGGAGCTTGATTGGTGATTTTGAAAAGTTTGGAAAGGGTTTGGTGGTGAAAAATCTGTTCTTGGAGATGTTGAGGCCTTGAGAGCTTGTGGATAAGTGATTTGGAAGTGCTCCGGTGGAGCTTGGGAAAATCGGCTAAGGTATGGTTTCGATTTCCCGTATCTAATATGTAATATGGTAGGAAATACTTAGGCTAGAGGCCCTAAGATAGGCATTGAATGGTTGATGTTGTTGAATGATTGAGATATATGATGTGGTCATATATGTGATGATGATTAATGATGCCTTGGTGGTATGATGTATGAGAAATATGCATGTTGAGATATATGCTTGATGATTGGTTATGGTTGAATTGTGGGTTGAACCATGTTTATGGTGAGTATGATGTTGATTGTGTACAATGATGATTTATTGGAATTGGTGTTGTTGAGAATTGGCATGAGTAAGAGTATATGATATGTCAATATGTTTGAATTTGAGCCACTTGGGTGAAGTGGGTTAAAATGATGAGATAGTGATTCTGTAATTTGTGGTAAAGTGTCAATGTGTGAGTTGAGGAGGCTTGATGTTGAATTTGATATATTTTGATTGATTTCAAAGAAAAGGGATGAAATTGACATGTTTTGATTGATTTTGAAAAGAGTTGAAAATGGCTTGTTTCGAAAATGGCATATTGTGGTTTTGTATGAAAATATGGTTTTTGGGCATACTTTGGTGGGACATAACTTGGACTACGGATCTCTGTTCTGTGTCAAACCTGTTTAGAAATGAAATTGGATCCGGGAAGTCCATGCCGTTCGAAGAACGGGTGAAAAACGATTTAAAATAAGGAAGTTATGTCCGTTGGAAGATTGGGGTTTAAATCTGTGAATTCTGCAGCTTTTAACTTAGAAAATTTTTTAGCAGAATAACCCCTTGCGCGTAGGCGCACCTGGCGCGTACGCGCCGATCTTCCAGAAAGCGTCATCCACGCGTGCGCGTGATGTGCACGGGCGCGCCGATGGTGCTGCACCCAATGCGCAGCCATTTTCCAGAGAGTTATGCCAGAACTGTGCCAGTGTTGTACCTGGGGCATGAGAGCACCCACGCGTACGTGTGGTTGACGCGTGCGCGTCGATTGGCAAATTTTGAATCCACGCGTTAGCGTGCATGACGCTTGCGCGTCGATGAGTTTTTGAGGCCATCCACGCGTGCGCGTGGAGTGCGCGTACGCGTGGCCCTGTTTTCATCCCAAAGTTGATTTTTGAGTTTTAAAAGTCAAATCTCATACTTCTAAGCCTCTGATCTCACCACTTATATCTTAAATCATTATGATATGCCTAGCTATTAGAAAAGGGCTAGTGAATGAGGTAACTTGCGAGTGAAGCAAGGGGAAAATGAATAATCAATGAGGATCATTGATGATTATGTGAGATGTGGAGGATGGTGGTGGAAGTGCTTGTTATGCCATTGGCCGAAGGGCCGTATTTGTTTATGAATTGGCTGGTTCTGGATTGAACCGTGAGCCGGAATAGCTGTGTATGCTATGAATATTGGCTGGTTATGGATTTAACCGTGAGCCGGATGGCTGATATGGATGTTGATCCATGGATGAGAATTCATGCATGTTTATGCTGAATTATTGATAATTGTGATTTGCACTTCCACTATCTGAGATACGAGTTTCCCTGGGTAGTAGCAGTGGCTAGCCACCACGTGCTTCAGGTTGAGACTTGATACTCTGTTGACCCTATGTTATAAGTGTGGCCGGGCACTGTGAAAGACCCGGATGAGCTCGCCCCCGTAAATATTCACCAGTGAGGGTGATGGATATAGATCATGATTATGATCAAGTTTATGACGAGTATAACTCGAGTTGGGGATGCGTGACAGAGGGACAGTCCAATGGTTAGCAACCAGGACTTGTCGGGTTGGCTCTATAACCGACAAGATGATATCATCAGCCACTAGGGACAGACATTCATCATATGCATACTATATGAATTGTTTGAGATTGCCTATTTGACTGCATATTACTTGCTAATTGTCTAAATGCCTTACTTGTTCCTAATTGTATATTTCTTGTCTGATATAACTGTGTTTGCTATATTATACTCCTGCTGGTGGTTGGGAGGTTTGAAGGAATTGGAAAGGGAAGTATTAGTTAGACTGAAGTATCTTTAGTCAGATGCCCTTTATGGTTTAGCTTGTTTATAAGCTTTGATATTATCTGGAGGAAGTTCTAGGATTGCCTTTGGCTTTCCTCCATTGTTATGTATTATATATGTGGAAGTTGTTACCATGCCGGGGACCTCTGGTTCTCACCCATGCGGATTTTGTGGTTTTTCAGATGCAGGACGTACGGTTTCCCGCTGAGGCATGCTGGAGACTTCTAGATTTGCGAAGATTCCTTGTTCTTGGGGACTATGTTTTGGTTTATATGTTTTGCTTAGATACTTTTATCTCCATTAAATAATACAAACTGTGATGACTCCTCTTATGGGAGATTTTTGGAGAATAGGTTTTATGTATTTGTGTCTCTTTGGGTTTCCTTTGGGGTTTTCCTTATTTTTATCACATGTATATATTGCTATGCTCGGACCGGTTATCTTCGCAGCCGGATCTTGAGTCTTGATATTCCTGTTTTTGACACTCCTTTGTATATATATAATCTCGCGTTGGTTATCCTTGTTCGTTACGTTATCGATCGGAGTGTTGCGTTTTTGAGTTGCGGTTTTTTGTTTACCCCTTTTTCTACAAAGGCTCCTAGTTATAATCAATCATTCATACTACTATACGTACTAAATTTTTATTTTAGAGGTCGTAATACCTTGCCATCTCTGAATTATGACTTAAGCATAAGACTCTGTATGGTAGAGTGTTACAAAATTGGTATTACTTTAAAACAATTTCTGATATAGGCCGCTATTATTTTTCATTTTGTTCGACCTTTCAAATGTTTGAATAGATTAAGTCATGCAGAATGGCACACATATTCAATTTTTTTTTTTAAAAAAGGCTAGGATTCATATCTTGTTATATTATTTATCCTGAAGTAGCAAGCATATTTAACATGTTTTCCCCCTTTTTTAAACACAAGAATTTTATGCAAAAACAATACCTTCTAAAATAATGCTATGAATTATCTATCTATATTTTTTTATTCAATTCATTTTCATCAAATCGTGTTAGTTTTATGCTGTGTAAGACGTAATTTTTTCAAAAAAATCTTTTAATAAATAATAAGAATAATTAATTACCGAATTAATTACCATATATTTGTATATACAAATTATTCCACATATTTTTCCAACAAAGTAATCATAATATAAACAACGTACACCTCCTAAAGTAATATTGAGAAACCAAAATGTTATGAAGTATCTATCTATATTTTTCTATTCAACTCATTTCCAAAACTACTAATTTTTTTTTCCAAAATTAATGATTTATCTCATTTATTGGAAAGAAATAAAAACAATCGAGGATGGGTCCAGTTTTTGGACAGCCAAAACATAATCTAAGGTTTTTCCAAACCTACTATTAGTTTTATATACCATATAATTTGTAATATTTTAATAAAATGTTTCATACATATTAAAAATTAATTAATAATATAAACTAGCTGCTATATGCTTTTGAATATTTATACATGTTTTACATTTTTTTAACAAAATATCAATCAAGAATAGAATTATCAAATATTTTATAATAAAATAATCAATTTTTTAAAAACATAAATAAACTTTCATGAACACTAGAACATATAGTAGAATATTAATATGATTGAATTTTTGTCACTCATATAACATTTCTTCCTACAAAAATGTTCATACTTCATGAACAAACATTCATGAATGTGAACAAAAAAAGTTATCTTTCATTGTAAAGAATAAACTTTTAATCTACTAATATAATTGGAACTAGCAGAGTCATATGCATATATCATTTTGATTAAGATAAAGTATATTGCTGTGAATAATTCATTAATTCATTGTTCTCGTCCTGTGCAGTGTGATCACATACAAAAAATTCCAAAACATGGAATGTGTTACGAGCATTGCAACAGGAGTTCTGTCGAAAATTGCGGAACTGCTGATTGAACAAAATGCTATCAAAGAATTGGCTCTCGAAGACACGTGAAGACGAGAAAAATGGCCATGAAATTCTGCCACATGTGGAAAATTGGCTCCAAATGGTTGATGAACTTGAAGGCGATTTAGGAAGATTCAAAGAGGAAGACCAACAGGAACAAGAAGTGTCATGGTGGATGGTGTCCCAATCTGAAAACTCGCTATTCATTTAGCAAGAATGCCAAGAAGAATGCTGCCAAGCTTGTGCAACTGAACGAGCAAAATCATGAGGCCATATCCATCCCTACACCTCCATTGAAATTTGCGGAACTCTTGGCAACAAAGGGCATCAAAAGCTTTGAGTCTCGGAACGAGATTGTAAGAGCTGTCATTGAGAAACTCAAGGAAGAAGGCTGTAACAAGATCAGCATCTGTGGGAAACCACTCTAGTGACGGAAATGATCAAAATTGTTGAAGCAGAGAAGCTTTTCCATAAGATCGCGACGGTGACTGTGTCTCAAAATGTAAATTACACAAATGTCCTGAGATTGCTAGTAGGCTTGACTTGACATTTGCTGACAAGGACCCCATGCTGGAAAGGGCGCAAAAACTCCTTAACAGGATAAACAAAAGCCCTGGAGTCTTGATAGTGCTTGATGATGTTTGGACGGGGCTAGATCTTGATTCCAATGGAAATGGTAGCACTTGCAAAGTCATATTCACATCAAGGAATGAAGGAGAGTGCTCCAAGATGGGGAGTCAAAAAACTTTCACAGTTAACGCCTTGTCCAAGGAAGACTCATGGGCTTTATTTAAGGAGCTAGTAGGTGGCGATGTTGTGATCAAATCTGAAATTCATCACATTGCAGAAGATATTGCCAAGCAGTGTGGTGGATTACCCATTGCTATTATGACTGTTGGAAAAGCACTTCGTGGGAAAAGGGACAAGTATGTTTGGGAGAGTGCACTTAAAGATTTAAGAAAATCATCGGCATCTTTCTCAAAAGTGGAGAAGTGTATCGAGCTGAGGTACACGCTGTTGGATAAACGGAATGCAAAGGATCTCCTTTTTCGGTGTTGCTCATTTCCTGAAGACACTGATATTCCTATTGAGGCTCTTTTGAGGGAAGGATGGGGTCTTGGAACATTGTTTCAAGACAAATATTTCATTGTATGAAGCAAGGAATAAGACACATTCCTTGGTAGATGATCTCAAGGCATGCTACTTGCTTTTCGATAGTAACAAGAAAGAGTGCGTCAAGATGCATGATGTTGTGTGCGATGTGATCACATCGATCGCATCCAAGAAGGAAGATCATAAGATACAATGTGATGCACAGAAGTGGAGGCATGACCAAAAAACAAGCAATTCTTGTACTGCAATTTCAATCGGGACTACTTTTAAATTGGAGTGCCCTAGTGTGGTGGACTATCCAAAACTTGAGATTTTTGAAGCTAAATTACTAGTTAAGGGAAATGGATCTTCTCCAGTTTTTTTCACACTTAGACAGAATTTAATGTGATCTTTCACTTTTGATTCTATAAGTGGAATCAAAAATAAATAAAAGAAAAAATAATAAATAATTAGATTAAATATTATACACCATCCAGATTTTTTATTTACCGGAGAGAATCCACTTCCCTAATTAAATAGAGTGAAAATTTTATCCCATCAAATTTATGAGAGAATTCATACCCTAATTATGTTGACCAATGCACTATAGACATGTAGCAATTATTAATCCCAGTCAGCTAGTAATTAATTCTAAAGCTTGAGATATTTTGAGCTAAATTACTAGGTCGATGGAGCGAAAGTTCCATCTCAGCAAATTTGTTCCGTGGCATGAGTATTCTCAAGGTTTTGTGTTTGTCTTTAGCATCCATTCCAGACGCTTCACTTTTCTTTCCTTTCTTGAAGTGTCTTCTAATGTTCCTCTTAAAAAAGTGGATGTATCCATAATTGTTAAGAAACTTCTCGTACTTAAAATTTTTAGCTTTGCAGATTTAGACGAAAGATTATCATGTGTTCATAATACGTAATAGAAGAAAAGAAAGTAATTCTAAAGATTTATTTTGTATTTAAATTTTATTCGAAAAATAATATATAGATCAAATCTAAATACTTGTGTGTACGCTAGTAAAAATTACTTTCTCCTTCAATGATATGAAGGCGCTATGCGTATACACAACGAGACCAACTTTTGCTATCAACTCCTTGACCAATAGACATCTGATCTAAATTGAGAAATCTCTTGCAACTCTTTGCATGTCATAAAATTCTTCTCTAAGAATTAGGTTCACATACGTTTATGTGTATAAAGATAAAGAAATAAAACACTTTGTGTTATTCTTGTCTCTTTCATCTACTCTTGGCATACATATATATAGTATGAGATTTATTATTGATTTCAAATTTGAATCATATCTTATTATTTTAAACTTGAATCTTTCAAATTTATGAATTATATCATAATTCAATTTGAAAACAGAATTAGTTAGAATCTCATCCAAATTTATAATTCAAATTTAAAAATAGAATAACTAATTATTCTTAAATCTCATTTAATATTCTCAATTATCATACTATTATTATATTCTTGGTGCTAGCAAAGAATATAATAATATTCTCTTTGAATTAATATAATTATTTATTTGATCAAATTAAAATAATAGTTAAATAATTCTACAGCAAAAATTAGAATACTCGTTAATGTGTGACCCCAAAGGTTCAATACTAAGCGAATATATATAGTAAATTAGTCATACTAAATTTATTAATCAAGGTTGGTGTCTAACAACACTCCTTAATGACCTGATAGTATGAAGTAATATATTTTTACTAAAAACATGAGAAGAATAAAGTATAATTCTTTCCATTTTTTTAGTCTTGTTAACCCTTAGAGTATGGTTTAATTGTCAAACTCTAACTTGTTACCATTGTTATAATGAACAGTGAATGACTTAAGAAACTCATTTCTTCATTCATTCAATTTTCTTGACCAAGGCTTTATTCATCTCCGTCATTATAATCATAGAGCTCAAACTCTTTACCAAGAGTTGACGGATTTCTTACTGACTAATCATTAATTCACTACTACATAATTGACTTTTACTAACATTTAAAAAATATTACAAAATCATATTAAAATGTTAGCTATGTATATTAGTAACATTTTAACAAATGTTAAATATACCCTATGTTACTAAAGAGTTTTACTAACATTTTTCTAAAGATTTTATAACATTTAATAAAAATGTTACAATAGATATATTTTGTAACACTTAGAAAAATGTTACCATAGATATTTTTTGTAACACTTAATAAATGTTACAATAGATATTTTATGTAACACTTAGAAGAATGTTATCATAGATATTTTTTGTAACACTTCAAAAAATGTTACCATAGATATTTTTTGTAACACTTAATGTTACAAAAGATCTTTAGTAACAATTTTTTAGTTATATTATACTATTTTTTATTTTTTTATATTATACATAATATAAATATACTAAAATTAATTACTACAACATGAAATATTTCATTAAATTCACAAATTCACAAAATAAAAATTTTATAGCTTCTTTCATTAATCAATAATCATTATACAAGTTTGCTTCGTGATGCAAATAAAATGAAAAAGAAAAAATACTTATATCACTTAAACTCTATAAACATTCCATATAAAAAAGAAAAGAAAAAATGATACTATCTACATGAAAAACTTGGTCCTTATACTAATTCTAGAAAAATTTATTTTATCTGCTTGCTAGCTCATCACTGCGACAACTTATTACCATTCCCTTAAACCAGTCAACCAAGTTCATCTGATGCACATAAACAAAAAAAACAATAAGAACTCATATAGTGGACAGAAATAAAACCTGAAGAAAAATAATCACGAATTACCTCTACAGGTGGTCTGGAATCCCAAGTAAAGTTTCCATATGGCAGAGTAGAATTGAAATCTAGATTTGATCAAATCTTCTAACTATCAAGACTTCGAGAAGGCTTAACCATATCTTTAGATATTGTCATGATGGTACCTATTAGCAAGTCAGGGGTCAAGCGAAAGAATATAAACTCTTAAAGAAGACACGCACGCATGCGCACACACAATGAAAATTTGTCCTACTAAAATAAGTAAGCTATATGGATTAGACAACTTCATAGTTTCATATTCTAAACAAAACCATGAAAAGGTAATGATATTTGAAAGTAGCTAATGTTAATATAACTGTAGAGAAGACCTTCAAATAATGCATTTTTAATATGGTATTTGAGAGCAGATAGTAACACTACTAGAATTTAAATATTTACTAACACTTTTTATCTAGCATTTTTAAAAATGTTAGTAATACTAATAAAATCTTATTTTTAGTAACATTTGTAAAATAAATGTTACAAAATATATTTTTTCTTAAAAGGGAGAAAAAATTAGATTTAAATGTTACTAAATGTGTACTAAGATATTATCTTTTAATCTCTTTCACGATCTCATTCGCATCTCCTTCCTCTGCCCTTCATCTTCTTCCTCGATCTCGATCGCAATCTGAATCATTCTCCATATTCGGATTCTCCTCTTAATTTTGGTAAGCATTTTCTCTTTTCTTTAACATTTTTCTATTCACTCAGTACTTCAATTTTCTCATCTCTTACTGATTTTGATCCAGATCTGAATCAGGCATACGTAATTTCTCGCCTCTGTTTCATCCTTTCGTCGCCTACACTGTCACTGTGCAATTCTCTTCTCGCATGCGTCATCATCTTCTCTGCAGTCGTCTTCTCACCGGTTCCATCGTTGCTCATCCCACGACTTTGTGAGTTTCAGATCTCTTGTTTAGTTATCTTATTGCTCCTTCAATCATCTTTAATCTTTACTAGATGATTAATCTGTAATTAATTTGATGTATAATTATTAGTGAATTTAGGTTTTTAATTGGTTATTTAGTAGTTAGGTTTTGAATTTAGGTTTTTATTAAGTTGTTTATTTAAATTTAGGTATAAATGAGTTTAGTTACACTGTCTTTTTAATTATTATTCATTCTATTTTGCTAATTTCTTGCTTATATTATCTAGCTGTCCGATGCCAACCGACCAGAAGCAACTATTTCTTGCAAGTGTAGCATAATAAAGGAGCAGAACAAGCTTAAGCTCTACAAGGTAAAAAGTCTATGATTTGATTAGTTGATTAGAAAATGTTAGCAAAACGTGTTACACTTGCTTTTTTTCATTTCCATCTTTCAGTATATTTGATCCTTTTTTCATCCTCATGCTGGAAATTAAATATCACTTGTAATTGTAGGTGGAACTAATTCATGTTTAATTATTATTATTATTATTGAAGCTGATGAATTTATTTTTTCTTTGTTCCTGCTTGCTGATTAATACCAAAGGCACGTGCCGGTATACAAGAAGTGCATTTTCTTCCTTTCAATCCAACTGATAAGAGGACTGCATTGACCTATATTAATCAAGATAGTAAAATATATAGAGTAAGCAAAGGTGCACCCGAAAAGGTAATTTACCATCATTTATATACTTTTATGGTTAACTGTTGATATTTTGTCTTTTTTATTCTCATTGAGTTGTAGCATGATGGCTAGATCCTACACCTTGCCCACAACAAATCAGACATCGAACACAGAGTTCATGCAGTGATTGATAAGTTCGCAGAGCGCGGTCTGCGATCTCTTGCTGTAGCATACCAGGTAATTGATGAATTCGTCACATTGTCATTTACTATATTTGCTATATTTGCTATAGTTCCCGATGGAAGGAAAGAAAGTGCTGGAGGCCCATGGAAGCTTATTGGCCTTATGCCCCTCTTTGACCCACCTAGGCATGATAGTGCCGAAACAATACGAAGGGCACTAAATCTCGGAGTAAATGTCAAAATGATTACAGGTCCATAGTCAAAACCTTTGACTTGGTTGTGTTATTGTACAAAATCACTATAATTAAGTTTGCAAAGATTGGGAATTGGCTGTTGTATTGATTATCATGACATAGTTAAGAATTTAGGCAACACAAAGTATCCTTTAGAAATGAATATACTCATTTATATATCTTCCCTTTTTTTGTTATCAGGTGATCAACTAGCTATAGGAAAGGAAGCAGGACGATGCTTGGGAATAGGTACCAATATGTACCCTTCATCAGCTTTATTTGAACAGGACAAGGATGAATTCATTGCTGCCTTGCCTATTGATGAACTAATCGAAAAAGCAGATGGATTTGCTAGTGTATTTCCTAGTATGTCTCGATACTATCCCGAGGACTTCATGTGTGCTCGAATAAGTATTAATATGATTATTATTTTATATTTTTGGTCAGAACACAAGTATGAGATTGTGAAGCGTTTGCAAGTGAGGAAACATATCTATGAATGACTGGTGATGGAGTGAATGATGCACCTGCTCTAAAGAAGGCAGACATTGGTATAGCTGTCGCCGATGCCACGGATGCTGCTCGTAGTGCATCTGATATTGTTTTAACAGAACCTGGTCTTAGCGTTATTGTAGTGCTATCATTTATTTTTTAACAGAATAAGAAGCCCGGGAAACCAGCTGATACTTCACAATTTCAGAGTCAGTTGGATGCGCTGGGCCTGCGCATTGTTGACATAGCAGCAAATGGTAATTGTTTCTTCAAGTCAACCTTCTTAGTTAATTTTATCTATGATTCTCATATATTAAAGAAAAAGTTATTATTAGTTTTCTAATTTTGAGCATCATATAATTTTAAGCACATTATTGATTAAGGAATATGAGCTTAATAGGATGAACTAATTAGATGTTAAAAATTATATGAGAGTATTTTAGTAAAAAATCTTTATAAATAAACCTTGATTTTGAGTTTCTTTACTCTTCTGCATATGTCTTAAAAGTGAAAAATCAAATAAAATGGAGATGGTACTAGTACAGAAAATAATATAATACCACCCTCGTTGTTCTTATGCTAAATCTGAGGTTAGGTTAAGCCTATGAGATTTTGGCATTATCTGCTCTAGTGCTCTTAGCTTTATGAATTCCACCATGCTTGAAGGGTATCATCACTGGGGCAATTCTTTCCCTTGAGCTAGTTCTTTGGGTGGAATTACACGAAAATGTTAAAATGGTATCATTATTTATGAATTCCACAATGTTTGAAGGGTATCAATTTCGGCCTATACATGGAGTCATCTGTGTTCACCAAGTCATTAATTATTGTAATACTGTTGGCAATTTGAGGCGTTAATCGAGTAATGCTGAATGAAGAGAGTTAATTAATTAATTATTGTAATTAAGTAATGGTTGCTTCTTTCACCAAGACGTGATGCTTTTCCAGTAGGTCTAAGAGTCCTTGTTGTTGATGATGAACCAACATGGCTTAGGATCCTTGAAAAGATGCTCAAGAAGTGTTCCTATGAAGGTTCTTGTTCTTGCTACTCTTTCTTTCAACTCATCACTAACTATATATATGCCACTCTTCTTATCTTATTTATATATTATATGCTAAGTTTGAAGTAATAATTAATTGTTGCGCTATGGACTATGCTTCTCCAAAGTTGATAATATGAAATTTTCTTGATTGCCTTTAATGATATTTTTGGGTCTAAGTTACTATCTGAATTTTACTGTGTTATATTAATAGAAATGATCTAACATGTTAAAATTGAGAACATTTTAAATTTTTTCCATTTTATTTAATCTTTTTTATAAAAATAAATCTTTTTAAGATTATTTTATTTTGTTTTTTACTTGATAACTTAGTCATTTGAGGTTTCAAGATAAGTTTTATTTTATAAGAAACAAAAAAGTTGGGTAATTGAAATCAGAACAATTTATAAGTTAGTGATTCTATTCTCTGTTTGGATAATTGATGCAGTAGTATAGGCACCTAGTGCTTTAATTTAGTCATGTGTTAACAAAACATGTATTTAAATTTCGACAAGAGTAGAAAAAAACGCATTCTTCAAGTAAAATTTATGAATTGAAGTTTAACATGTAAAAGCCAATTCATTTTGCAAAGATCATGTTGACAACAATATAGGCACCTCACAATAATTATTGCACCAAAAAGTGAGCTTTGATAGGATTTCGAACAATTTCCAGTTTTAAAATTGTAAATAGGCTACTTGAATTTGTATATAAGACAATTGTTTATGTTGTTCTCTTCTTAGGATGTGTTCTCTTCCATAGTGCTCCATTGGATGCAGGGACAATTTTTACAGTTCTTGCAACATTGAGGATCATGTTAGAACCAGTTAGGATGATCTCCGAGACTCTCTCTATTCTTATCCAAGTTGTGGTATCTTTCGATCGGCTCAATACCTTTTTGCTCAATACTTTTTTGCTTGCTGAAGAGTTAGGCAGTAATAAAATTGTAAGGAGTGTTAAGCAAAGTTCAGTTGGTGACAACAATGCTGTAGAAATTAAATTTTGAGATAGCAAAGTTCAGTTGTCTTCCTATCTCATACCTTTTTTTCTTTTTTCATTTTATTTGCATCACGAAGTAAACTTGTACAATGATTATTGATTAATGGAAAAGGCTATAAAAATTTTATTTTGTGAATTTGTGAATTTAATGAAATATTTCATGTTGTAGTAATCAATTTTAGTATATTTATATTATGTATAATATAAAATAAAAAAATAAAAAATAGTATAATATAACTAAAAGAAATGTTACTAAAGATCTTTTGTAATATTTTTTAAGTGTTACAAAAAATATCTATGGTAATATTTTTTGAAATGTTACAAAAAATATCTATAATAACATTTTTCTAAGTGTTACATAAAATATCTATTGTAACATTTTTTAAGTGTTACAAAAAATATCTATGATAACATTTCTTTAAGTGTTACAAAATATCTATTTTAACATTTCTTTAAGTGTTACTAAGAAAGGTCTATTGTAACATTTTTCATAATATTACTATAGAAGATCTATTGTAACATTTTTATTAAATGTTATTAAATCTTTAGAAAAATATTAGTAAAACTCTTTAGTAACATAGGGTATATTTAACATTTGTTAAAATGTTACTAATATACATAGCTAACATTTTAATATGATTTGGTAACATTTTTTAAATGTTAGTAAAAGTCAATTATGTAGTAGTGTAATACCATCGTTGAGAATGGCTATGACAAAAACCATAAAGGGAGGAAAGTTAAATTTCCAAAGGCATGTGAATAACATAAAGCCAACCTACAACGCAAAATAAACTGAAAATGAGAAGGAAAGAAAATAATGGCTTGATCACTGCTAAATTCTCCATATATGCACTTATAACTTACCATAATACGGATGGTGATAGATATATCATATATTTGCAAAAGAAAAATAAAATAAGGCTTTGAATTTTTCATTACAACAAGGACTATTGCAATGTTTTATTAATATTTTTATTGTTAGGGGATTACTGTGTAGTTTTTCCTTCTTTGGAAAATTGCACAGCTAGTTAAAACAGCACTTATGATCACACTCAACCCAGGTTCTGTTAGAACTATGTCAGAGGCACTTCTTGCAGCATCTGTGGCATCTGCTACAGCGATACCTATGTCGGCTATTTTCAAAGCTGGTGCATCATTCACTCCATTACCAGTCATCCCACAAATGTGCTTTCTAGCTTGTAACCTCTTCACAATCTCATATTTGTGCTCTGAGGGAACATATATTATCAAAAAATAAACAAGAATTTGGATTAGAGCTTTTCTGTGATTGCTATTACACTTACTAGAAAAGACACCAGCAAAACCATCTGCATTCTCTATAAGATCATCAACGGGATAGAAGCAAAATTGTCTTTGCTTTCTCCTAGCAGCGACGAAGAAGGATACATGTTAGAGCCCATTCCAAGACACCTTCCTGTTTCCTTAGTAATTGCAAGCTGATCACCTATAAGGGTATCTTTTTCAAGAGTATGAGATGTGATATGTTTCCTTTCTTGGTTACTAACAATTAATTCCTGAGACAAACTTCTAGAGGTAAAATCTCCCACTAGTAGTCATTAACTATCCCAAAACTCTGTTAGGATCCAATTAATGAGTTAGTTAGAGAAGTTAGTCATCATAAATAAGGGATAGGTTGAATTAGCTAGAGTGTCTTCAATTATTTGTTGAGATTAGTCATTAACTATCACATATAGAAATCAAGTATTGAATGCCATAGCTACTTAAATTCCATATGGCAGAGTAAAATTGAAATATAGATTTGATCAAATCTTGAGTAGTGAGATTCACAAACGAATATCAAATCCAAGGGATCCATATTAAAACCGTTTACTCTGCAAGTCATACCTTAGTTCGACCATATGGATTCATTGCTGACAGAGGGAACTCTTCTGTACGTAGAACCTCCTTTGGCCAACCATATACAGTGGCAGAAGATGAGAACACAAGCTGGAATCATTTTAAATAAATAACAAATCAGTTAAATAAGCATAACCACAACTATGTATCATCATTTCAGAGGAGGGAAAAACTAGCAGCATAGAAGAAATAAAAGCTAGAGATAATCAAATGCTTCAAGTATTAGCTCCACATTCTCTAATAGTACCACTTCTAAATGACAACAAATATTCAACTTTAAAATTAGTCTAGAAACAACCTTCAATTAAACAAACATACAGTAATCAATTGGTTTTAATGTCCTTTAACTGCTAATGCACTATTCTGGTTTCAAAGTGAAATGATGAAGTCGATAACTAAAATTTGTCTGAATTCCATAGTGCTAAACATAGGGAATTTAATTTCCTGAAAATCAACTGCAGTAATAGGAAATAAGTGATGAGTGATAGAAACAGATTCCTCCTCTACTTCTGTACTCCTCCAAGGCTGCATCAAGCTTTTTAGCCTTGCAAAATAGAATGATGAGTGCTTCAGTGATCATTTTATCCTCTCAAGCATTCAACTGTAGTAATGGGAAATAAGTGATGAGTCATAGACACCGATTCCTCCTTTACTTCTGTACTCCTCCAAGGCTGCATCAAGATTTTTAGCCTTGCAAAATATAATAATGAGTGCTTCAATGATCATTTTATCCTCTCAAGCATTCAATAAGTTCACATGCCTCTGAATATCTACCAGATGAGCTATATGAACCCAAAATAGATAAAAAAAATCTCATGATCTAATTCGTTGCCATTGCTGATAGAAACTTTCAACATTTTAGCAGCATGATCACAAGACAAATAGAAAACTACAATGGTAATAATCAGCTAAAAATACACACACTACAAAAGAGACCAAATAAAAATATAGTAATAAAAGAAACAGCATTTCAAATTCCCTTTATTTCCTAACTATAACAAAAAAAGGCTAAAAATTTCTCTTTTTCTTGTAAGAAAAATATTAAAGCAACACATATAATTTAAGAAACTTTTTCTTTTTCTTTTTTGTCTTTTTATTACAGAACTCATAGTTTATAGCAACGAAAGTCCAAAGCACAAAGCCATAACCACGAAGATGACGTTACCGCACCTGACGCCGTCAAACCTAACAGCGCCGTTACCGTCGTCAGTGTTGTCATTGGCGGCATCACTGCGCAGGCGCTGATTCCTCATCTGCCGGTGCGTCAGTTGCCTTTTACTTCTTCTTCTTTCCCTCTTTCTTTGGGGATGCAGGAGCGTTCGCGGTGGCTGGCTCCGATGCGGGCGCGGGCAAAGGAAACGGAGCCAGAACCTTGAAAAGCTCCCTGGGAAGCAAAACCTTATCAATGGTGTAGATCGCGAGCGGGTCTTCGTCAATGAGCGTGCCAGTGATCTTGGCAGTAACAATCTTGGTCTTGAGCGTAACTTGATCACCATCATTCTGCACGGTGAAGTTGAATTTGCTGGCTCCATCGAGAATCGAGATCGAGCGAGAGCGGGATCGAGAATCGAGCGAGAGCGAGATTGAGAATCGAGCGAAAGCGAGATCAAGATCAAGCAAGAGCGAGAATGGGATTGAAATCCAGCGAGATCGAAGCAAACGCGCGAAGAAATAAGTGATTAGATCGCAACGTGAGGGAGAGTTGATGTGATGAGTGAGAGATTTTGATTCTGTGACCTAGGAGGTTTGTTGTTCCTGTAAATGTGAATAAATAATTAGGAATACTGGAATAGGTAACATTTTTGAAAAAAATAAATGAATTTGGTAACATTTTAGCATAAATGTTACTTAAGATGTAATTTTGTTATAATTACTAACATTTTAATAAATGTTAAGAGGTAAATGTTACTAAATGTCTATAATGTAGTAGTGATTCTACAAGTATTTAAATCATACCCAATATCTATTCAACTAACATCCTAGGGTATTAAGTGTCCAGAATCAAAGTATAATAAATACATTGTTAATTACTATGATAGTCACAGGTCAAAGAAAACTTTATTACTATGTTCATCTTGAGAATATTCTATTGACAAATATGTGGTAATTATAACCATTAGGAATTCTCAAATTGAGTCAATTCAATGATCATATCTCTATATGTACCATCTATATATATAATTTAATAAATGAGATCTATTAATTTTCATCCAATGAAGACCATTATATATATATATATATATATATATATATATATATATATATATATATATATATATATATTGATCTTTCCAGATTATTAATGTCTTTTTAATAATCCTATGACCAAGAATAATTTATATTAAATTATAAAAGATTTAACTCTCAATATTATGATCATAATCACAATGATAAATCTCTAAATTTAATCAAGGACTTTATTATATTAACATTTTAATATAATAATAATAACAAATTATTTGACAAATAATTGATTAGATTGTGGTCATACTACTTATTTTCAACACAGACATCATAGAGTTACTGACTGAAATTGGGCAATTATGTTCTCTAAAATTGTTGGATTTAACTAGATGTTCTAAGCTGTGCAAAATTTCCTCTAATGTCTTGGTAAGGTTACATCAATTAGAAGAATTTTATTTCACGATGGAAACTTTTTTCTAGATGCAAAACCATAATTTTCTATGAGTTACAAACCATATTCGACAGTTAAAGGTTGTCGAGATTGCAATAAAGAAGGTTGGATCAGTCATCAAGGATTTGAGCTTTGAAGATGTGTCAAGATTTTTAGTCCATGTGAATATATGAATATATGAAGTCAAGTATTTCACACATAAAGAGCTATTAATTACAGTTTTATATTAGGCATAGGATTTGACGGTTTGTCGGTGCCAGAATGTGTAGACCATTAAATGGTCTAATAACAAAATATTTTTTTAATTTTTTTATAATTACTAAATAGTCTTTATTTAATTTTAACTACAACTTAATCTTTTATATATTATTTAATTATTAAATCTACTTTATATTTTATAAATTATTATTTTATTATTCATCTATTATGATTTATGCCTCCTCACTCCTTTTTCTCTCCAACCCTCGTTCTCTCTCCCATAGTCCGTCCTTTTCGTCCTCCCTCTATTCTGCTTCTCCACCATGGCCACCGCCTGATAGAACCAACCCTGTTGCATGTGATTAAAACTTGACAATTTTCCACTAGTGTAACACCCTACCATACAGAGCTTTACGTTTAAGCCGTAAAATAGAGGTAGTATGATATTACGACCTCTAAAATAATATATATATATATATATATATATATATATATATATATATATATATATTGAAAAGGATGCAGTATACGAGGAGCCTTGAAAAATGGGTAAAAAAAATACGAAATAAAAAGCGCCACGCTCAAGAAACATGATTACATGCGTACGAAGAAAACTAAAGTTCATAAGTATAATTAAACAGAAGGTAGGAATAGAGGGTCAAGAGTACAAAATAACAAGCTCCTAACTCAGTCTGCAAAGCTAAGGATGGCTGGAGAATATTTATATTCAAAATATAAAACCTGTAACTCAAAATACATGTTTAAAGCCCTAGTTCTCCATAAACCTCTAATAGGTACAAAATAATACAAGTATATATATAAGTAGAATCTATACATATATAACAAAAGATCAAAGGTAAAGCCCCAAAACATCCACTTCACTGCAAAACTCCAGACGCCTAGCGAGGTGCCTCTCGACCTGCATCTGAAAAATAACAACATCGTATGGGATGAGAACCGAGGGTTCTCAGCATGGTAAAGGTGTCACGCACATAAGATATAAGGTCCCGAGAAAGCCAAAGGCAATCTTGGAATGCCGATATTCAGATAACAAAGCTTAAATGGCTAAAAACAGAAACCATAAACGGGTGATTTTCTAGGATTCTAACTTAACCAAACCTTAAACTTGATTAATCTCCCTAACCTCCCCGCCTTTCCTTTGATCCTCCAATACCAATGAATTTGCATAGACAGACAAGTAGACAAAGGCAAACACAGGTAGGATACAGGTAATACAGATAGCAAGTATAGAAATTAGCATATTATAATCAGTTAAGCATTTCCAATTAATGCAGAAGCAAGAAATTCAAACAATATGCACATGATGTATGTCTGTCCTATGGCTGATGAGTCTCATCTGTCAGTTATCAAGCCAACCCGACAAGTCCGACTGCTAAACCATGGACTGTCCCCTGTCGCGCATCCCCATGAGTCTCTGCATAGCTTTTTTTCTTCTCATTCATAATTCATATATATATATATATATATATATATATATATATATATATATATATATATATATATATATATATATATATATATATATATATAACTTCACTCAATGGGGTTAACCTTCCTGGGAATTCATAAGTACCCAGTCACCCTTACGCGTAGGGTCAACAGAGTACTGAGTCTCAACCTGGAATACGTGGTGGCAAGCCACGGTACTTTATCCAGGGAAACTCGTATCTCAGATAATATAGTGCATAAGCGAATAAACATTCATAATCATTTGTAATCATTGCATAATCATATTATTAAAGCCATGGCATCATATACACTCCAAGTATACACATTTTTATATATAATTCATCACTTTTTCAACCTTACTTCACCTCTAAGTTACCACCATTTTCTAACTCCGTCTTGTTATTAGACTTATGATAAACCGCTATTTTATGGTTTATTTTGTACTGAATTGAGTGGATCTTATCCATTATTCTCACACTTATTCACAAAATTTGCATGTTTTATATTTTCTTTCCTAATTTTGTGCTATGATTGAAAACATGATTCTTTTGCCTTAAATTTGCTAATTTTAATCCTCTCTTATTACCATTCGATGCCGTGATATGTTTGTTAACTGTTTCAAGGATTTATAGGGCAAGAATGGCTTAGAGGATGGAAAGGAAGCATGCAAAAGTGGAAGGAATACAAGAAATTGAAGAAATTGCTAAGCTAACAATCCTTACCTCTTCGTACTAAATTGATCATAACTTGAGCTATAGAGGTCCGAATGAGACAATTCCAGTTGCGTTGAAAAGCTAACATCTGGGGCTTCAAAATGATATGCAATTTGTCATAGTTGCCTTGCATTTAGGTGACGCGTACATGTGGTATGACGCGTACGCGTGACCAGAATTTTGTCAAGCGGCGTAGGCGTGGCGACACGTACGTGTGACAAAGCGTCACGTGCTACAGATATTAAAAAATGCTAGGGGGTGATTTCTGGGCTGGTTTTGGCCCAATTCCAAACCTAAAAACACGGATTAGAGACTGCAGAGTGGGGAAATCAATCATTCACACTTTTATTCATACAATTTTAGGTTTTAGGGTTTCTTTTAGTTTTAGTTATTCTCAAATTTAGATTTCTACATTGCTTTGATTTAGTTTCTCTTCTACATTTTATTATTCTAGCATCTTAATTTATCTTCTCTTGTTGATTTCTCTATTTTTCCAATTTAGTTTATGAACTCTCCATGTTAGATTCAATTTCCTTTTTAATGCAATTTGAGGTATTTCTTGTTTATTGCTTTTCTCTTCATTTGTTATTATTGATTCCTTGCAATTGTTGGTCTTAGATTCTACATTCTCTTATTATATTTCTATACTTTTATTTTGTGCCTTCCAAGTGTTTGATAAAATGCTTGGGTGGATTTTAATTTAGATTTTTATGTTCTTAACTTGGATTGATCAATTAGAGACTCTTGAGTTATCAAAATTCTTTTGTTGATTGGTGATTGAAAATTGCTAGTTGGCTTAGACTTCACTAAATCTAGTCTTTGATTAGGACTTGTGAACTTAAGTTGATTTTTCTCACTTGACTTTCTTTCATTGTTAGAGGTTAACTAAGTGAAAGTAGAAGGCAATTACCATCATGATTGATGATGATAATGAGGATAGGAAATCCAATTCTCAATCCTTGTTAGGACTTTTCCTAGTTGTTGTTTTATTTTCTTGTTATTTACATTACTTGTTTCTTATTTCAAAACCCAAAAATATACTTTCCCATAACCAATAATAAATACACTTTCTTGCAATTCCTTGAGAGACGGCCCAAGGTTTAAATACTTCAATTAATTTTATTGGGTTTGCTTAAGTGACAAACAATTTAAATATTGATTGAGATTTAATTGTCGGTTTAGAACTATACTTGCAACGTGAATATTTTTGTGAAAATCTTTACCGACATTTTTCCTCCGTCAGCTTACTGATAAAATCTAAGGTTAAAATAATCAAAATAGAGGTTCAGAAGTTCGAAATTTAGCTTTAAAACACAAAACTTAGGTTTGCTAAAATAGGGACCACGCATACGCGTGGGCGTGCATTTTGAAATGCTCGCGTACGCAAGCACCCTGCTCGTGTACGTGAGATACCCAACCCGAATAGGTTGGTCGCGTCGCATGTAGGTGGTCGCGTACGCAACCTCTCAAAACTCATTGCTCGTGTACGCAAGCACCCTGCTCGCGTACGCAAGCTATGCAGAACAACTAAAATGCTGAATGCTGCAGAAATTTCAGTTAAAATGCTGAATGCTGCAGAAATTTCAGTTTTGGCCTCCAAACTTCCGACGCACGTAACATTTTTATTTTAAAATATTTTTCATCTGTTTTTCAAATGGAGTAAACTTCACGAATCCAATTTTCATATGAAACAAATTTGAAACAATTTGGGGATTCGGAAGCCGGGTTATGGCTCGCCAAAGTTCGGCAAAAAATCAGTTTTACACAAAAACCTTAAACCTCAATTTTCATTAAAAACCAAACTCAAATCCCACTTCCTATGCATATATACAGCACAACACATGTCGTTTAAAATGCCAAAACCTCCACACCCTACCTCAATCAATTATACTCCTATATACACAATCTCATTCCTAAATTCATCACTTAAATCAACAAGATCCACCAACAATCTATCACAAAATACATATTCACCCTCATACCTTGTCAAACATAATTAATTTATCATTTAGCATTTTATCACCAATCTCAACAGCAAACCAAAACTCAATCTTGTTCAACATATCTCATTAAAGCACTAAACAATTTACATACTCATGCATTCATTCCTATCCTATGGTCATCTAGCCTAAGTTTTCACAAGACATTATATATTAAATCAGAGGAACCCAAAATCGTACCTTGGTCGATTTCCTCGTATAACCCGAGACAACCCACTTAGGCAAAAAGCAAGCCCTCAACACCACAATCCTGCCCCCCAAGCTCCTAACCAAGCTTCTAATGTTTTCAATTTTGCTTCTTATCACATATATACATACACCTAACACAATTATCACATATACATACCCAAATTTAATTTCCAACACACTAAATCAAAGAATTGACTAGGGTTAATAATCCTTAGATCCTTACCGTACCCAAGTGCCAAATGATCAAAAGTGAGCATTTTTCTCAAACTAATCGGATCCTATAACACAAAAGGACCAAAATCTCAACACCCACCATATCTAATTTTTGAAAAATATGAGAAGGATGAACTAGAATTGAAATTAAGACTTCCTTATCGAATTAGTCACCGGCCTTTATAGAGCTCAACGCCGCAGATGCGTGACCGCAAATGGTACGATGATCGGAGCTTGGAGCGGAAAGATATGGTGGTTTGAAATGAATGTTAGGGTTGGAAGCTCTTCTTCCTCCTTCCCCTTTCTTGTGCAGCATGGATATCATTTGGGGGAAGAAGATGTTGAGCCTTTATTAATGAGGCTTAGGTTGGGCCCTTGGGCCCAGTTCGATCGGTTTGGTCCGTTCGTTCCAATCTTGTGCCAAATTCTTTAAAATTAGTGTTAAAATTCTTGTTTTAATTAAAACTATCATATTTTACTATAAAATTTATATTTCTAATTTTCTTTACTAAAAATTTAATTCATTTGTTAATTATTCGCTAATTTTACGGGGTTTAAAACTAGCCCACTATCAACACCACCATGAACACTTAAAAATAAAAAGGAAGGACAACGGTGAGCTAAAACTGAAAATGCGTTCTCCCCTCCACTTATTCCCAAAACAAAAAGAAAGCTAAAGCTTGAAGGTGAGAAATGTAACACCCTACCACACTGAGTCTTATGCTTAAGTCATAAGACTGAGGTGGTGAGGTATTACGACCTCTAAAAATAAAATTTAATATATATAGTAATGTGAAAAATATTTATAACTAGGAGCTTTTAAAGAAAAAGGGGTAAATCAAAATCGCTAAATCAAGAAGCGCAACACTCACGAAGCAATAAAACAAGCGAAGAAGATAGAGTAAACTAGTATGTATGTATGTATGTATATATATATATATATATATATATATATATATATATATATATATATATATATATATATATATATATATATATATATGATAGAGTGCCAAAGTACAGATAACGAAGCTCCAGACTCGATTTGCGAAGGTAACTGGCCCGAGCATATAAATATACATACATAGATATATATGAGAACCCAAAATAAACCCAAAAGACAAGGTTACAAAACCTGTTTCTCCAAAATAAATTCTAAGAGGATTTAATACATCATATATGTAGAAGTGGAGATAAATAGTATCTAAGCAAATACAGATAACCAAAATAAAGCCCAAAAGATAAGGATCTTTGCCAAATCAGAAGCTTCCAGCATGCCTCAGCGAAGAGCCTCGCATCCTAAATTTGAAAACCACAAAATCCTTATGGGGTGAGAACTAGAGGTTCTCAGCATGGTAACAGTGCCCACATATCTAACATATAATGTCTTGGAAAAGGCGAAGGCAATCCTAGAACTTCTGACATATGATTAAATCTTGTAAAAACATAACTAAACCAAAAGTAAGTAAGGCGACTAACTAAGGATCTTCGTTCTATCTAAAACTCCCCTTCCCAACTCCTCCAGACCTCCCAACCCGACACTGGAATCGTTTGGTTCAAACACAATTATTATAAGCAAGAAAATCGTAATTAAGATCCAAGTATAGCTGATAAACAATTAGCAAGTAGTTTATGCAATCAGTTAGGCATTCCAAACAAAGCACACCAAACAAATACATAGATTCATATTATGCATGCCTGTCCTATGGCTAAGGAGTCTTATCTGTCGGTTATATAGCCAACTCGACGTGTCCAATAGCTAACCCGGGCACAGTCTCTCTGTTGCATCTTAATACCATTAGAGGGAATATGTGCCCTGTCACCATTAGAGGGTATCTATACCCTATCACTGTTAGAGGGTATCTGTGTCCTGTCTCCGTTAGAGGGTATCTGTACCTTGTCACCGTTAGAGGGTATATGTGCCCTGTCAGTATTAGAGGGTATCGGTGCCCTGTCACTCTTACAACCAAAGAGAAAATACAGTCATACTCACATCTAACATTTTCCATTCATGAATCATTTACTACATTCATTCATTCATTCATTCATTCATTCACTATCAATTATTGATTATCAATTTTGTCATCATTCATTCACTATCAATCATTGATTATCAATTTTCCAAAAATCCGTCCACAGAAGATTACAAGCCTAATTCTCTGTCTCTAGACTCAAAACGGAAGTTATATTGATTACAAGTTTGCTTTCAAAAACTGGTTTCGTTATCAAAATAGTTAAGAGCTCTATTTTTAAAACAAGTACAACTCCTTCAACAAAATTTATAATGGTCTAAAAGTTTGACACAAATAAGAAAATAGTCCAAGTTTCAATGTTGTTTTGGTCCCACTCAAAGTTATGGTCAGGATTGGGAGATATAAGCTTGGAAAGTTGCTTGCTTGGTTATGTAGCAGCAGAAAATCAGTTTTAAAGTAACAAATTTCAAAAATTTATATCTCCTAATCCAACCGTTAAACTTTAACCAAATTTTTCAAGATTTATCTACACATCACAGAGATTCAGGAAAAATTAATTTTATTCAATTGTGATGGTTAGATCATTCCCAAAAAGCGTCTGAAACTAGTGCTAAAAAATCAGATTATGCAGAATTTTGCCAAACCTCAACTTTCAAAACATTTCAATTCCAAATCCTTTTAAGACCAACCCAAAACTTACCAAATTCAACACCAAGTCTTCTCAACTCATATTTTTTCAACTTTCTTATTCAATCCACAATCCACCAATCCACCACTTTTAACCAATCTCAATTGAATAACTCAATTTCAAACAATATACCATATCATATATCATTCCATATCTCAAGTTCCAACAATATCCAATTTCATCAACCACCAATATATATAAATCAATATCATCATGTACAACTCACATGCATTATCAACAAAGATATCAATTCCACCCTCAAAAACCAATAACCACATAATCCATACAATCCATTATAACCAATCAACAATCACAAATTCAATTCTTATCCTAGGGTCTCTAACCTAAGTTTTCACATTACATTACATTTTAGATACGAAAAACCGAAACCATATGTTGGCCGATTTTTTGATAAATTCGAAACACATCAAGTTTTCCTCACAACACAAGCTATCAACCAAAGCCCTCAAAATTGATCCCAAGCTTCAACTTCCTCAATTAAGCTCTAATATCACAAGTTTTGACCTCCAATTGATTTTCTTACCAACCACATTCAATCTAAACCACATATATCACCATAATTAATTTCTAAACTCAAAATCTCAATAATTTCACAAGAGGATTAGGGTTCTTGTAAGATCTCGAATTTTAAAAATTAAATAATTAACTATTTATGAATTAATATATTATATTGAGATGTAATTTTTTTTAAAAAAAATATTTTTAACAAAAATAATTAAATAAAATTTTATAATTATTGAAGTTTAATTTAATTATTATTTATTCTATTAAATTTAAATTAATTATCCAAAAATAATTTAATAAAACAAAAATTAAATTAATTATTATTATTATTATTATTATTATTATTATTATTATTATTATTATTATTATTATTATTAAAAAAAGGGAAAGGTGGCCGAATGCCTTAAGGGAGTAAAGAAAGAAAATTTGAAACATGGCTCATATGCCTTATACATATATATAATCATATTTTTTTTAACTTGGACTCATTTACTTGGCCAAAGCCATTAAGGCAAAAGAAAAGAAAGAATTGGCAACGTGGCTTGCAATGCTTATATACATATATATTATCATGACACATAATCTTATTCATTAATCATCATCATGCCTTTCATTATATTCAATATCATCATCACCGAAATCAAAACTGGGAAAGGGAATGAAGTGAGAGACCGAGTGTTCTTGAAGGAGAGCCGTCTCACTTCTTTGGATTTTGGCTTTGAATTTTTTTGAGATCCGTAACTTCAATAAAAGATCTAATCCGATAAAAGTGTTCGTATCCTCCTCCTCTACACGTTGGCGTCACTTTTGATCGGCAGAAGTTGACAATGACGTAGTTTTTCTACCTTCTGAGTTTGGTCAATTAGAATTTTCGGAGGCATAGATAATTTCTGACGCTTTCTCCTTCAGCAATTCGGTCAGAAAGCTTCTCTAGAACTTTTGTTGATTCTGATTTCGTACGAAGGTAGGGGTTTTATTTTGAAATTAACTGTTTTAAATTATGAATGCTACAGAAGTCTAGTTGATATTTGCAAATAATTTATGATTGCTTGGAATGACTGAATGATGAGTTTGAATTGAAACTGTGATTGATATTGGTTTTGTGATGAATTTGAGGGAGTCCGCATGGGTGGTGAGGTCCAATTTTTAAGAGGGATTCTGTCCAATTTTATGTAAAAATAACTGAAAACGTGGTATTATTTCAAAAATCTGATTTATAAATTTATTTTGAAACATGATTTTATAGTGGAAAATATTTTATTTACGTATTTACTCATATTGAGAAAGGAATTTTGTATTGAAAATTTGTTTTATTAGTAACAAATTGAGAGTTAGATAAGATTTTGACATTGGAATTAGTTGAATTTTCAGATTTATAAATGTTTTAGATATTGGACTTGACCTGCTAGTTTATCGGAAATAATCTGTGAGAATTGAAAATAGGTCTTTAGTATTGAATTTGATTCGTTTGAATTATCAAAAATGTTTTCTGAGAATTAGAAATGGTTTGGTTGGAACCATGAAAGGGTGGCATAATCCGAATTTTAGAGGAAATGCTGTCGAAATTTTTATAAAACTCCAAGACTTTTTTTAAAGCGTTATTTAAAAGCCAATCTGATTTATGAATACTGTTTGATTTTGAATTATTATGGAAAGAGTTATTTTCAATCTGATTTATTAAGAAAAGTATAATCTTTTAAATTCACTCTTTTGAGAAGAGATTTTGTTTTAAGTTATGACATGAATTTGGTTTGTTAAGAAAAAGAATGAATGAGAAAAGAACATGGCACATGTGATTATGAAATGTTTAAAAGGTCACGATAGGGTGACGGAAAGTAAATGGTTATGGTGCCGATGGGAAAATGTTAAGCTGCGGGCTTTATATGTGAATGATTGTGGGGAGACACCGTGTGTATGGAGTGGCTTCCAGGAGAAAGTGGCACATGCTTCAGCTGGAGAATCAGCGTCTGCAAGTACTTGCAGACGTCATGTTCGGCATACTTCAGCTGGAGAATCAGCGCCTGTAAGAAGTAGAAACTTGCAGAGGTTATGCTGCTGGAATGCCTTATCTGACTTGCGAGTCGGATTGCGTCGGGTGCGGGTCGAAACCGACAAATGAGCTCATTACCTGCAATAGGACTAGACATGCATCATCATTGTTTGCACATTTGCATTTGATTGTGTTTGCTTATCTTGTTTCTCTGTAATTGTGCTATTTGTCTTATTGTTATTTGTTTGTGTGTTAATCTATTTTCTGTGCTGTTAGTTTATATATTGAGGTGACTGAGAACTGAGGTTGTGGTTGAGATTTGTCTTAAGTTCGAAAATTTGAAGAAGGTAATTAATTATATAAAGTAATAGTAAAAATTATTTTCAAAAGGTTTGATAAAAATATGATTTTATTGAGTAAAGTTAATTATTTGCATTTTATTTCATTACACTTTCGCCATTCCCATTTCCTACTGAGAACGTGTGGCTTGTTCTCACCCAAAATCTTCCACCCTTTCAGTGACACGGGTTCGAAGATTCAGTTTGAAGTTGCGGGCAAATATTAGTCTTATTTGAGTTAAGTTTATGTGTTGAGTTGCTTTCATAGAATTCCCTCGCCCTTGTTATTTAAGATTTTATTTAATACAGAGGGATAGGAGTTGTAACTGAGTTTTATTTGAATTCTGTTGTATGATATTTATTATTATTAATAACTATGTGATTATTATTGCTTGAGGATCTTTGATATACGATTTTAATTAATAAAAGCAAACTTTTCAGACATTTTCTTAAAAATTGAAACGCGATATCGAACTAAAGTCTCAATATTAAATAGTAAACAAGGAAAGTAGATTAGTAATACCTTATCTTTAGTACGATCATGATGTGCTAAAAGTTAGGGTGTTACAGTTCTTACCTTGCCCACAGCCCAAGTGAGCTAAACCCAACAAAACCCACAAGCTAACTCAAACCTAAACACCGAAAAACAAGATTCAACACGGATATACATTGAATTTCGAAATTGGGAATGAGTGAATATGAAACTCGAAAGTAAATTTCATACCTAATTGATGACTGGCCTTTGTAGAGCTCGACACGCTGGTCGCGTGGTCACAAACGATGTGGCAATCGGAGCTCCGAATCAAAAGTTTCAAGGATTTAAATCTAATCAAGGGTTTGTATTTTGGAAGAGTATCCTTCCCCCTTTCCTTGAGTTTCCCAGCGTGGAAATGATGATGAAGAAGATAAATGAGCTGAAGCTCATCTATTTAGATGAGTTTGTTGGGCCCTTGGGCCCATAATGGGCTCGATTTGCTCGGTTTGGCTCGTTTGGCTTAATCTTGGGCTAAATTCTTTAAAATTGGTGTCAAAATTCTTATTTTGATTTTCTCTATCACGTTAAATTATAAAATTTAATTTTCTACTTTTCTTGATTAATAAATAATTATTAGCTAATTATTTACTAATCTCTCAGGTTTTGCAAAAAACTCTAGCCTCTTTCCCATTGCCGCAAGGGTTATCTAACCACTGTCGCATGGACTGTTGCAAGGATTGCCACTGTGTCGTTCGTCGCAACTTCTTCCTCGAGCTCGGTGTCAGTCTCTGGCATTCATCTGCTCCGTCGCTCTCCTGCCATCCTCCATTGCTCTCTTGTCGCCGTCTATCGTGCTCAAGCACCATTGTCTTCATCTGGTCGTGGTGCTCAAAGTTCCCAACCCACCAATCGTAGCTTCTTCCTCAAGCTCAGCATCTTCGAGCCTGGTCTTTGTTTGATCAGCCACAGGACAGCCGCCATCCGTTGTGCTTGTCGTTTGGCCTCCGTCTTTGTTGCACTTCTACTCCTCTGCTCAGACTGCTCAGAAGTCAGAACAAAGGTTTAGGATTCTGCTACTCAGATTGGTTTCTTCATATTTTTTATTTTTCATTCTTCATTCTTTTTAACTATGCTCTCTACTGCTGTGCTGTACTTTGTTTTGTTGCCTTTTCTTGTGTTATGTTGAAAAAAAATGTGCTGAACTTTTGATAATCCTTGTTAAAATTATGTTAAATTATGTTCTTTGTGACTATAAGCTGTGATTCTAAAGGAAGTGATTGAGATTTTATTTCAAGGAGAACTAATAAAGGTTGGTAGATTTTATATATATATATTCATTTTGTAATTTGCTTAATTTATTTTTTCCAATATGATTTCATTTTTTCGGAAATGTAGTGTTAGAAATAAGGAGAAAATCCGACAATATATCATATTTAAGTATATTAAATTCTAGTTCTATTATTTTATTTGCTTAGATAACTACGATTGCTACACTGTTATTGTGCAGGGGTTACTTCAAAATTTTAGAATCTGATTACTGGTTACCTGAACCCTTTCAAGAGCTTGAAAATTTTAAAACTAATGTTATGCTATCATTATCTCCAAATTACTATCATAGCGCGGACTTTGCAGGGCTGTTTCCAATAAAAATTCCCATACAAATGATGAAATCTTATTATTCGCTGCTGCAAGAGGCACTCCCCAAATCACCTTGGTGGTTTGTTTGTCATACGATTCCCAAGAGTGCTTAATGTTACTGCCCAAAGCATTATTCAGGTGGTTTTCTTGTCTCTTTCGTTATTGTCATAAATTGACTTAGAAAGTAGCAAGAGAAGTTGCATCAAGTTGATGGTCTTCAAAATATGAACATTGAATAAATTGTTTGATCAATTGCAACTTTACATAGTTTCACTTTCATATTTTCAGTTTCCTATATATTGATTCAAATACCGCGCATCATGTGAAATTGGGTGTTACTAAACAATCTTTCCTTATTCATTTGTGTCAAAGTTTGGAGCATGTAACTCAGAGAAAGTTGAAATGAAAGGGAAGATGTACCACAAAGTTCTTTCTGATAATCCTCAAGCACGGTCGCATATCTTGCACCATGATCATGACAAGTGCTTGCTATCTTTGGGGAAATGCGACACACTTAGTTGGTGCATTTTATAACTATTGGTTTAATCTTTAGTTGTGTTTATTTTAGAAGATGTTAGAGCAAATCTTATTTGTTATTATAAAGAAGTTTAGAACTAAATTGATATTTTGTATTGTTTTTGTTTATCAATATGAATAATGGATTGTTTTAGTATTGCATCCTTTTTCTTGAAACGTTATAATCATGCAAAAACAACGTATCCAATTTGTATATATAAAATTTTGTTTTATTAGTTATGATAGTCTTCCTCATATATTATGTTACGGCCCAGCCCAAAGACCCGACGGGTCGGCCCTGGCCCGAGCTCCACCCGACCCGGCTACTCACCCTCCAAACGACTCGGACACGTGTCTTGTACGATCCACACGCGGCTGCAGGACGATGTCCTTGGGAATATGGGCCTGTCCTCATAAGGGGCCCACGACTGACATGTATATAAGGGGAAGATTGGCTCTTCCCCCGAGGTACGTCACTTTTCCACATCACTTTTCCCGCCTGCACAATACCTGACTTGGGCGTCGGAGTGTCTTTGCAGGTGGCACCCCCCTCATCCGTTCATCAGCACAAGTGCTCGCTAGCTCGGCCAACCCGCAACCAGCGTGACCAGAATTGAGGCGACCTCACCCCTACATCTGTCCACTCGATCTGTTCGGAACCCGACAATGAACATTGGCGCCGTCTGTGGGGATTCCTGCCTAAATGGAAGTCGTGCTGGGTCCCGGTGACCAAGCTCGAGCAGCTGGAGCGGAGGGGGCAGCCTCCGTCGCTTCACTGAGGGGGCGGCGGAGATCCCCCCAACAACACACGAGGACACGACCCTTCGGGGGAACGGGTGGCGATAGCGCCATAATAATGCAGGAGCTACGCCACAGAGTCCAGAACTTAGAGCGACAGCTAGCCGACCGGGAGCGGGATGGACGGTCTACCGATCCCAGCTTTACCCCATCTCCCGGGAGCGAAGAGGAAGACTCTCACCGAAGCCGCCAGCGGCGTGCATCCGCTTCCCGGACGGAAGCGGAGAGCGCGCGGGAGGAGTCACCCATAATAAGAAGGCGAAACGACAGAATCATCTACGCCAGAGGCGGACCAACCCGCCGAGCAGCAAGAGGTCACGAGGACGGGGAAGGGAGATCCGAGAGAACACGGCAACCCGTCATAATGGGCGTCACCCCGTTCCACCGATCTATCCTCGAGGTCCGGTTGCCGAAACACTTCGACAAACCAACGAACATGAGGTATGACGGAACTCAAGACCCTCTGGAACACCTCACGGCCTTCGAGGCCAGGATGAATCTAGAGGGAGTAGGGGATGAAGTAAGATGCCGCGCCTTCCCGGTAACTCTAGCAGGACCAGCGATCAGATGGTTTAACGGCCTCCCTCAAGGTTCCATCTACAATTTCTCAGACATCAGCCGTGCATTCCTGGCCCAATTTACAACGCGAATAGCAAAGGCCAAGCATCCTATCAACCTTCTAGGGGTAACCCAGAGACAGGGAGAGCCGACCAGGAGGTACTTAGATCGGTTCAACGACGAATGCTTGGAAATCGACGGCTTAACCGACTCGGTGGCCAGTCTCTGCCTAACAAACGGCCTCCTCAACGAGAACTTCCGAAAACACCTTACCACGAAGCCAGTTTGGACAATGCATGAAATCCAGACGGTGGCTAAGGAGTACATAAACGACGAGGAGGTCAGCCGAGTCGTTGCTGCCAATAAACGGCAGTCCGGTTACGGCCAGGCTCGGCAGTCCGGTGGCGACGGTGAGAGAGCAAAAGAAAAGGCCAGGGAGGAGGCATCAAACAAAGCACCCAGGCCGTTTCCTCGAGTCGAAAAATTTACTAACTACACTCCACTCACCCTCCCCATCGTGGAAGTTTATCAACAAATAGCTGAGAAGGGAATTCTTCCGAAGCCTCGACCACTCAAGGACCGTACGGGCGGAAACAAGAACCTTTATTGTGATTACCATAAGGGGTATGGCCATCAAACACAGGACTGTTTCGACCTGAAGGATGCACTAGAACAGGAGATAAGGGAAGGAAAGCTAGCCGCGTTCTCCCATCTCATCAGGGAGCCGAGAAGGCGTTATCGTGATCAAGACGAGGAAGGCAAGACACGCTCGGCCAAGCGGCGACAGGAGCCCGAAGACAGAGACCATGGCCTCACTGTGATAAACGTGGTAACGGCAAAAAACGCCGCACCAAAATCCCGGTCGGCACACAAGAAAGACGCCAAGGTTCTGGCGATCTCATCCCCGCCGGTGCAAAGTTCCAAAAGACCTCCGACCATTTCTTTCGGCCCGGAAGACCAATGGTTCAGCGACGCCCCGGAAAACCCCCCATGGTCATAACGGCCAGAGTGGGAACCGGCCTCGTCAAACGGATCCTTGTCGACACAGGAGCTGATTCAAACATCATGTTCCGCAACGTGTTCGACGCGCTAGGACTAAAGGATGCCGACCTGACGACTCACCAGCACGGGGTTATCGGGTTAGGCGACCACTTCATCAAACCGGATGGAGTCATTTCCCTACCAATCTCGGTGGGGCAGATCCGAGGCCGAAGATCGGCGATGGCCGAGTTTGTAATTCTCCGAGATTCCACAGCCTACAACATCATCTTGGGAAGAAAAACAATCAATGATTTTGAAGCCATAATCAACACCAAGCTGCTAGTTATGAAGTTCGTTACCGATGATGGATCCATAGGGACCATAAGAGGAGACCTCGAGACGGCGGTCGCTTGTGACAACGCCAGCCTTTCCCTTAGAAAGAAGTCCAAGGAAGCATCCGGCGTGTTCCTAGCCGACCTTGATGCCAGAGTAGAGGACAAGCCGATGCCAGAACCAGAAGGGGACCTGGAGAAGTTTAGAATCGGTGACGAAGAGGAAAAGTTCACATTCGTTAACAAGAACCTCCCACATGAGCTGAAGGAGCCCTTGATTGAAATGATAAGGGCCAACAGGGACTTGTTCGCCTGGACACCAGCCGACATGCCGGGCATAGATCCAAAAATCATCTCACATCATCTAGCCGTCAAGGCGGAAGCACGCCCAGTGGCTCAACGAAGGAGAAAGATGTCGGCGGAAAGAGCAGAGGAGGTGGCCAAGCAAACGGCCGGCCTCCTAGAAGCAGGCTTCATACATGAAGTGGATTACTCGACGTGGCTCTCAAATGTGGTATTGGTGAAAAAACACAATGGCAGGTGGAGAATGTGCGTGGACTACTCTGACCTTAACAAAGCATGCCCCAAAGATTGCTTCCCCCTCCCCAACATAGATGCACTCGTCGACGCCGCGGCGGGATATCGGTATCTGAGTTTCATGGACGCCTACTCCGGTTACAATCAGATACCGATGCACCATCCCGACGAAGACAAGACGGCGTTCATAACGCCAGGAGAAACTTTTTGCTATAAGGTAATGCCATTCGGCTTGAAAAATGCGGGGGCAACATATCAAAGGCTGATGAACAGGATATTCCACGACCTCATAGGGAAAACAGTTGAAGTTTACGTGGACGACATCCTGGCAAAAACAACACGACCTGACGACCTCTTGAACGACCTGGCAAGTGTATTTGCGTCACTCCGTCAACACGGCATGAGGCTGAACCCCCTCAAGTGCGCCTTTGCCATGGAAGCCGGCAAGTTCCTGGGATTTATGATAACTCAGAGAGGGGTAGAAGCTAACCCGGAGAAATGCCAGGCAATACTCCAGATGAAAAGCCCGGGTTGCATCAAGGACGTCCAGAGGTTGGCAGGACGGTTGACCTCACTATCCCGATTTCTCGGAGCCTCGGCGGCAAAGGCCCTGCCATTTTTTAACCTCATGAAGAAAGGGATGACGTTCGAGTGGACACCCGCATGTGAAGAAGTCTTTCAACACTTCAAGGAAATCCTGGCGGCACCTCCCGTCCTCGGGAAGCCAAAGGACGGGGAACCACTATACCTATACCTCGCTATAACAAGCGAGGCCCTGGCCGCAGTTCTAGTACGGGAGGACGGGAAAGCTCAACAGCCAGTCTACTTCATAAGCAGGGCCCTGCAAGGAGCGGAATTAAGATATAGCAAGTTGGAAAAGCTAGCCTTAGCACTCCTAACTTCCTCGAGAAGGCTAAAACAGTACTTCCAAAGTCACCAAGTTGTCGTCAGAACGGACCAAGGGATCCGGCAAGTTCTCCAAAAACCCGATCTGGCGGGAAGAATGATGACTTGGTCCATCGAGCTCTCCCAATATGACATACGATACGAGCCCCGGCAAGCCATCAAGGCACAAGCCATGGCGGACTTTTTAGTCGAAGTAACGGGAGACCCAAGCGAAGACATGGGTACACGGTGGAAGCTCCATGTGGACGGAGCCTCCAACCAGACCTTCGGAGGTGCCGGGATCATCTTGGAAAGCCCGGTTGGGGTTGTATACGAACAGTCGATTAGATTCGGGTTTCCCATCTCGAACAACCAAGCAGAATACGAAGCCCTCATAGGAGGCTTAACCCTAGCGGCAGAAGTCGGCGCAAGAAGGCTGGAAATATGCAGCGATTCCCAAGTCGTCACTTCCCAAGTAAACGGCAGCTACCAAGCCAAAGACCCCCTGCTACTGAAGTACTTGGAAAAGGTTAAAGGTTTGAGCCAAAAGTTCGAAGAGGTCACGGTCCATCACGTACCCAGAGAAAGGAACACACGGGCAGACCTTCTATCGAAGTTGGCCAGCATAAAGCCAGGAGAGGGGAACCGGTCTCTCATCCAAGGCATGACAAGAGAACCAGCAATTGCACTGCACGTGACAACCCTAAGTTCTTCATGGCTAGACCCCATCACCAACTTCCTGGAACACGGCCAAGTCCCTGGTGATGAAAAGGATGCGGCGAAATTAAGAAGAGAAGCGGCCAAATACGCCGTCATCCAAGGACAGCTTTTCAGGAAAGGGCTCAGCCAACCCATACTGAAGTGCCTACGCCCCGACCAGACGGACTACGTCCTCAGGGAAGTCCATGAGGGCTGCTGTGGACACCACATCGGGGGCAAAGCCCTAGCAAGGAAATTAATCCGAGCTGGATACTACTGGCCGTCGATGATGGCAGATTCCAAAAAGTTTGTCAAAAAGTGCGTAAAGTGCCAACAGAACGCCAACTTTGCCAGGGCACCGGCCTCCGAGTTAAGCTTGCTAACGACCTCACGACCATTCGCTCAGTGGGGAGTCGACCTCTTAGGGCCCTTCCCGGTCGGCCCTGGGCAGGTCAAATATCTCATAGTTGCAATTGATTACTATACCAAGTGGATAGAAGCTGAGCCACTAGCTAGCATATCCTCGGCCAATTGCAGAAAATTGATGTGGAGGCAGGTGATAACACGATTCGGGATACCGGAAGTCGTCATCTCGGACAACGGCACACAGTTTACGGACAAGAAGTTCACGGAATTTCTCAGCGGCCTGGGTGTAAGGCAAAGGTTCTCCTCGGTAGAACACCCTCAGACGAACGGACAAGTGGAGTCCGCCAACAAGGTTATCCTTTCAGGGCTGAAGAAGAGGTTGGACAATAAAAAGGGTGCTTGGGCCGATGAACTAGCAGCGGTTCTCTGGTCCTACCGAACGACCGAACAGTCATCCACTAAAGAAACTCCTTTCCGACTAACGTACGGTGTGGACGCGGTGATACCCGTGGAGATCGGGGAACCAAGCCCGCGGTTGCTCCTAAAAGGAGTGGGGGAAACCGTAGAAAAGGACCTGATAGATGAAGCCAGGGAGATGGCCCATTTGACAGAAATGGCGCTAAAACAAAGAGTGGCTCTGCGCTACAACACCAAAGTGCTCAAGAGGGAATTCGAGCCAAACGACCTCGTCCTGAGGCGAAATGACATCGGCCTGCCGACCCCCGGAGAAGGCAAGCTAGCGGCTAACTGGGAAGGCCCCTATAGAATCAGGAAAATGATGGGAAAAGGAGCATTCAAGCTAGAAAGGCTTGACGGCAAAGAAGTCCCGAGAACATGGAATGCGGACAACCTAAGAAGGTTCTACTCCTAGAAGAAGGCCTGACAAACCGACCAAGCTAGCTAAGTTGTTAATTCGCATATTTAACTTTTGAACTTCTCATAGCGACTTACGAGTCCTTTATACAACTACCGAATAAGATATACTTGTGCAAATTTTCTCTCCTATTTTGTCGCTCAATTTTCCAGATAAACTGCCACGTCCAACGACGACGCGCGTCCCCGGGACTGATCACCCCGGGAACCCGTCAACCACAATCGCAACGACTACGCGAAAGGCCATGGGCCATTAATATGAGTAACGACAATAAACCAAAAACGGTTAATAGAAACGGAGATACAACCAAACGAATAAGGAGAAGTTTGTCACGACAACTCGGGCAAACGATTAAAACGGTCATTGATCACAAGCCAAAATAAAACGGCTAACACCAAATTGTTCACAAGCCAAAAACGGCTAAAACTGAAATAATTTACAAGTCAAAACAAAGCGGCTAGACAGAAACTGTAAACAGAAGATTCATTTCATGGGGACGTCGACAACCTTGCCATCCTGAATAATTTTGCGAACACCAATTGCCGACGTGTCGAATTCAGGGGCAACAATCTTAATTTGAGCTTTGAGGGCTTCCTCGGTAGCCAAGATCGCACCCTTGCCCTGTTTGACGACGTCCTTATACTTCGCCTTCCATGTTGACAGTTCGGCCTCCGCGGCCTGCTTCTCTTTCTCAATTTCGGCCACACGCTTCTGCGCCGCACCAACCTGACTTTCCAAAGTCATTTCACGCTCGACCAAACGTTCCACCGATGCGGCTGACTCCTTCTGTTTATTCTCAGCAGTTGTGGCCTTCTGTTCGGCGGTAGCAGCCTTCTGCTCGGCTGCAGTAACTTTTTTTTCGGCGGCATCGAGTTTCTCGTTTGACTGGGTCAACTGCTCCCGGAGAGTTTCAACTTCATTTTTTAACTCATTATTGGCCTTCCCACTTGCCTCCAACCTCCTGCGGAGGGACTCCATCCCGGACAGCTCAAACTCGGCCTTCCGGGCTATCACGGCTCCCCGCAGAAGTGTTCGGTACATCCACCTCGCTTGCCCGGCAAGGAAAGACTCATGGAAGTACTCCTCAGTACCAGGGATCAATTGGGTATCTATGAAGTTGCTTGCATCAAAATTCCTCTCCATGACGGTAAGGACCCCCTCGGGACTAGAAGACGTCTTCCTTTTCCTTTTAGGGTTAGGGACCACCTCCACGTCATCATCGACTTCGGGGGCAGACGTCGAACCCCCTTGCCCCACCACTTCGTGAAAGGGAGAGGCATGAACCGTTTTCTCGCCCTCGGCCTGGGCAGCTCGGGCCGAGGTCCCGGTCCCGTCAACCACGGCCTCCTGCCCTGAAATGGTTTTGTCCTCTGGAGGAATTGTAGACGTCTCGGCAGCAGATTTGTCGTTATCTCCTTCGTCATCGCTGGCCATGAGGAAAGTTTGGAGCAAGTTGGGAAGACCCGTCACCGACGCAGACATCTCCACTGCAGGAAAGTAAAGAAGATCGGTTAATCACCACGAAATACCAATAAAAACGAAAAGATAAAGGGTAAAGTACAAGTTCCTCACAAATATAATTACGACCGGACTCCCGGTCACCCTTAAGGAGGTGGGGATTGACTAGGTTCTTCCCAAAAACCGCTACCAACACTTCGGCGATCTGCTTATCCACCGCCGACATGCCGCTATAGGTTACCTTGATAAAGGTATTGGAACCTGCCCCGAAACTCCAATAGGTCGGGATGAGCCGTACTCCCTCCAACGACAACCAGAAGGGGTGACGACCTTTGACAGGGCGGACTTTGAAATATTTGTCCTTAAACCCGTGATAAGAGTCTTCAAACAAACCAAAAATCCTCCGACCTTGGGCAGACCGGAAGGACATGAACCCTTTTTTATGTTTCCCCTCCTTGGAAGGGTTTGTGAGGGTGAAGAAAAAGAGGAAGACATCCACGGACACCGGCAGGTCGAGGTATTCACAGACCATCTCGAAACAGCGGATTGAGGCCCAACTGTTCGGATGCAACTGCGACGGTGACACGGAAATTCGGCTTAAAAGCGCCATTTGGAAGGCTGAGAACGGAATACGAACGCCGACCTGGGTGAACATGGACTTGTAGAACCAAATCTAGTCGGCGACTCGGGGGTGGTGGAAGTTGATTTCATATAACCGCTCGTGAGGAGCCGGGACGAAAACGTCGTAATTAGATTCCTCGTCGGTCCCTCCGCACAAGTACCCGGCTTGTCGGAACTCGGTGAGCTCCTCCTCGCCCATTTGGTTGGGCGAATCCTTCAAATCGGAAACAACCCAAGCATAGGGATCATACGCCGCGGGGTTAACGGATGCCCGGAAAATCATGCGAGCCATACCTACATGGGGGGACCATCCAGTCAGTCTAAGAGATCGGTTGCTCAAGCCGAATATAGATACCACCCCCCACGACTTCCCGACTAAAACCAATCGACACTAAATCACGAATAGAGCAAGAAAAGCCTACCCTGGAATGGTACTTCCCCCCCTAACGCATCTAGTCGCAATTAAAAAGCTACGCAACAACAGCAAAAAACCAAACAACAGACATGCAAATAATGCATAAAAGAAGAAGTGCGATTCGAAAATTACCTGGAATGGGGGAAGAACGACGGAGCAGCGTTGAAGAAAGGTACGAAGGGAGAAGCGCACAAATAGCACAGCAAAGGAATGATGGGGTTTGGGAGCAGGAAGATGGCAGAAAAGAGAAGACGCAAAAGAAAGAAGGGGTTGCTTAAACTGGCCCGTTTAAAAACTACCCCAGGAAGCGCGAAACGTCTGGGGGCAAAACAGTCTTTTCAGTCAGGGTTTTTCACCCCATTACGAGCATTTAATGCTCAGCACGGGGAACGATGCGACGAAACGGTTGTTGGCGCAACCAAAGGACACGCGCGTAAAGGGCACGTCCTTACCACGAACAACCGACCAGACGACCCCAAGAGAGAAAGAGACAACACGCCATTGGTAGCTCCCACGGCTACCATTGGCGCGTGGGGGCACTGTTACGGCCCAGCCCAAAGACCCGACGGGTCGGCCCTGGCCCGAGCTCCACCCGACCCGGCTACTCACCCTCCAAACGACCCGGACACGTGTCTTGTACGATCCACACGCGGCTGCAGGACGATGTCCTTGGGAATATGGGCCTGTCCTCATAAGGGGCCCACGACTGACATGTATATAAGGGGAAGATTGGCTCTTCCCCCGAGGTACGTCACTTTTCCACATCACTTTTCCCGCCTGCACAATACCTGACTTGGGCGTCGGAGTGTCTTTGCAGGTGGCACCCCCCTCATCCGTTCATCAGCACAAGTGCTCGCTAGCTCGGCCAACCCGCAACCAGCGTGACCAGAATTGAGGCGACCTCACCCCTACATCTGTCCACTCGATCTGTTCGGAACCCGACAACGAACATATTAAAAGTACATAGATATTATTTGAAGTATAATTTTTAATATCTTAAAACTGTTCAATTAGCCACGACTAAATAATAATAAAAGTTACAAATTTTAGAAAAAAAAAATAAAAAAATTTCATGTTAGCCACGCAAAGACACTCAAATGCTTGTTTGCTTTCTTCCTTGTTGGCTCATCATTCACTCAGCTATGAATTCTCCTCGTTGTTTGCTGTTTTTTTTTTCAATTGTTTGCCTTCACACTTCGTCCGCCATTTTTGTTCTGTTTTTTTTTTCAATTTTTTTCAAGAATTCCCTTTTCTTTTTTTTGGTGAGTTTTACGGTGTCTTTGTTATGGTGTCTAAATTGTCTAATTTTCTTTTTAAAGTAAAAAATAAAATGTTTAAAATAAAATATAAATCATGTAAAATTCTTTTTTAGTAACTTAGATACAAAGTGATAGACACCATAACATTCACTTTTTTTTTAACTTCGTTAAAGTGTGGGTGCTTGAGCAGTTACATAGAATGGGATACCAAGAGAAACAAATCAAATGAAATTAAAAATCAGACCTATTTTAGTCTAATTTATATATAGTCTTAATATGAGAATTGAAATCTCATTAAAATTGAAATCAGTGCTATTTTTTTATACCAAAACATGAAATAGAATTCCAATTCTATAGAGAATTCTATTTCAAGGTTAATCAATACAAAAACACATTACTCCGAGGAATGGTAGGAAATTAAAAAAAATCTAAGTAAGAATTAAAAAATATCAATTTATGTCACAAACATCTAAAAAATAGAAATAACATTAATATATGCAAACAAATAAAAAAATAAAAAAGATTTTTATAAACAAATTAATAAAATAAAACATAATTTATAAGACATAATATTTGTATGGCATGATTGTTGAAATAATAAATAAAAATGATATTATTTATAATAAATGGAATTTTTATGTTTTATATATATATATATATATATATATATATATATATATATATATATATATATATATAACATGCTATCTTCTTTGGGGAGGATAAGTTGATTTTCTTTTGGTGAAATCACCGTATTTTTTCATATTTTTCTCTTTCGATGCTTTTCTGACCTCACATATTAGCTCATTCACTACTTACTCATTGTCATAGAAAAATTATATATTTTTCGTCACCTTCCGATAGTTTGTCATCTATTCGCATTTTATCACATTTCATTTTATATATATATATATATATATTATTTTGTTATACGTAGCCAACCCACCTAGTAGGTCAAGACTTTGTTATTGTTTATTATTTTGTTATAAAAAATTTTATTATATTCTAATATATAGGTGATCATTTTAGGAAGAAATTTACTAGAAAATACACGCGCGCACACAAATTTATTTGCTAATTTCTAATATTTATAAATCATTTTTATTATTAACAACATGTTTATATTTTTATTAACATGTTTATTAAAGGAGATTACATTTACATATTTCTAAAGTCTTAGCATTCTACCATACCCTTTTCTGTCACGAACTCAATCATCAAAGAACACAAGAATTTTCTCTTACACCTTATCAAGAACTTCATTTTAAAACTCTTAACTAGATTTTACCACACTCTTAAAATCGTCAAGAACACTGTTAGTCCTTTTCCAGAACAACATGTCGTCATCAAAGAAGATGAGCTCTACCCCTCATTTATTAACAAAGATTCTTATTTTTTGCTCATCAAACAGAAGTACATCACCTCAAGTTGTCCAAATCTTCTCTTGCTCTACATTATCCAGAAGATCAATTAATTTTGGATTTCTCATGGAAGAACCTACAGAATCTTCAATCAGGGAAAGTAATGGGTTTTTCATGCTTTATGAAAAAATAAAGGTATAAAGATTTATAATTCCTATACCAATGACTCAACATTTATTCACTTGCCTAGTTTTATCGAAAATTTCAAGTATCACTATATTACAGTCTAATATCCATTTAGGAATGGTAGTAGGTAGAGTATCACTATATAACTCCTCAATTTCTAAATGGAAGAGCCCTTCCCTTAAATTTGTGGAACGTGAAGATTTACTTTCATCAACAGGACTATATTGCAATGACAGGGTTTACTTTTTATTCGGAAGAAGAATTACCTAACTACATTATAGTTTCATGAAATAGAATTAACAGATCTAGAAGAAAATCCATTTATACAACATCTCGGGGTGAGCAAAGGAAGATTACACTTAGTGGTTGGAACTACTGGAGATAGTCTCCTATATGAGATACTGGTCCTACGTGAGATACGAGGCCTACAGGAAGATTCAAGGTGGACTAGACTGAATTCTATTAATATGGATTGGGTCCAGAAATTTTTGATGATGGGGTCGAATTTGTATCCCCGGTTTATGTAGACATAAAGGATCGTTGATTCATTTTTTAGTTCTTCACAAACGGGGAAGGTATTCTATTGTGAAACTCGTCAAGGAGAAGCTCAATAAAATTGCGGACTTAGTGTCATGGGGCAAACAACCAACTGCATCAGTGTATTTTCAAACATCAGCACCAATACCAGGTGGACAGCAGTAGGGTATATGCAAAATAGATTGTACAAAACCATTTTAGAGAACAACTTTATTATAACATTTAATGAAAGAGAAAAGCTCTGTATACAAGTCATTAGAGTTTGTATGCTTTACAAGTTAATTAACGAATAAACCCCAAAAACGCGATGCAAGGTCTACGTTCTTCTTCTTCCTCTTCCTCTTCTTCTTCTTCTTTTCTTTCGTTTCTTGCCTTCTCTTTCTCCTTCTTCTTCTTCTTGCTACACGTTCTTCTTCCTCTTCCTCCTCTTCTTCTTCTTCTTCTTTTCTTTCGTTTTTTGCCTTCTCTTTCTCCTTCTTCTTCTTCTTGCACGTTCTTCTTCCTCTTCCTCTTCTTCTTCTTTTCTTTCGTTTCTTGCGTTCTCTTTCTCTTTCTTCTTCTTCTTGCTGCACGTTCTTCTTCATCTTTCTGTTCTTCTTCTTCATTTACGTGCTTTTCTCTCTGTTTTCTTTTTTCATTATTCTCGATTTCAATTTTTTTTGACATCAAACTCTGAAATCGTTTTTGAAGAAGAAGAAGCAGCAGAAGATGAGGAGGAGAAAGAGAAAGAGTTCTGAAATATGCATAAGGTGCACTTCAACGAATTTTGGGTGTATTTCTTAAATTCTTTGGGTGTATTTTTGTAATCCTTTGGGTGTATTTCTATAATCATTTGGTGAATTCCTGTAACCGTTTGGGTGTATTTCTGTAATCCTTTGGGTGTATTTCTATAATCGTTGTGGTGTATTTCTGTAATCGTTTGGGTGTATTTCTGAAGTTCCATTATCTTCAAATTTGGCAAGAAAATTGTTTTCATGAAAGAAGAAGAAGAGTCGTTCATAATGCATGGTGAGTAGCGCGCTTTGGAAATAGGAAGTTGTTGAATAAAGTGCGTTTTATTTACTCTTGAATGTGGAAGTGTGTAATGTGTTAATTTAAATTAAGTGTAATGCGTGTGTTTTATTGGACTTGTAAGACTTGTAAGCCAAAAAAAACTTGTATGTGTATCAGGCCTCTTAATAAAAATGTTCTATAGAAGAGTCGGTTATGCTTAAAGTTTGTTATTCTATAGTAGCCCATAAGCCTTTTCACTCGTATTAATCTGATCTTTTAAAAGCTTGAACTCTTATGAGATATTTCTCAGAGTTGGCATATGCTTGCAAAAATTTAAAAAGAACATTCCAGTCTTCCATTAATTTAGGATTTCAACTTATAAACTTTAGCTCTTTGATATAATATTTATTATGGCTATTTTATTTAGATTTTCCAAACAACTAGACCAAACACTATTCTCGTGTATCTTCCTGCTTATGGGGAGCAAGTTTCCCCCTTATTTTACCGGAAAATTCTGTGATGCTGAAGAAAGATTCCTCAACACATGCTGAAGCTTAGTTGTCAAAAGATGAAGAAAAACGCGTGTCCCTCAAGAATGATGGCTTGGCCTGAGCCGTTGCATTTGGTGCTGGCAACTGCAGCACTGGTGGTGTTGCTTTTCAGAAATTGTCTCAACTTGATAGATGTCTAGATAATCATTAAGAAAGGTTAATTAATTAAGTTTACAAAAGTAATTTTTTTTGGAATGTAATATTTGGTTTTTGGTGGAGTTGTGTTATTGGTCCGCTGGGCCATGGAAGTTGGATTTTTGGTGGGTTGTGGGAAGTGATAAAAACCCCATAGATATAATCATGGGCTCCGCAAAATATATGGAGGTTACATTACCCTAACAAAACTAACGGGCCTTAGTAGGAAAAAATAATGGGATTGAAATTCTTATGTGAAATAATTAAGTTTCAAGTAATTTATTAATAATTATAAACACTAATTATGTGTATACATAATTAATAATTTATATTATTATTTTAAACGATAGACATGATTAAATAATTTAATTATCTATTGAAGAAAGTGAATAATTTATTCATGTTTACCTTATTAATAATTATAACAATTAATTATTATAAATAGGTATATCTTTATTTAATAAAAAATTTATATTAATGACTTATATTCATTATTTAAATAATAATTAATATACATAATTATACTATATCAAAATTAAATATTTTTGTTTGTGTTAAGTTAAATTATAATTAATAAAATTTATTTACGTAATAAAGTTAAGTTAAATATTTTTGTAAACGGATGCCAGTTGAACTTTATTAGTAGAAACTGATGCAAGTGGAATTATCATGCTAATACGTTTTTCGCAAAGATGCTATTTGTGCAGCTACATTATCTTAGGGGTGGCAAGTGGGGAAGCCCGCCCCATCCTGCCAAAAGCCTGCCCCGCCTTGTCTACTGAGGCGGTTTTAGAATTCTAGCCCGCCCCGCCTAATAGCGGGCTGGCGGGCCGGCGCGATAAGTCCGCCAAATAACCTCTTTTTTATTTTTAACTATTAAATAATATATATAAAAAAATAAAAAAATCTCTCATATTTTTTACTTTTAACTATTATAAATATCTAATAAATATAATTATAAACCAAGTTTTCATCCAAAACATAATTATAAATATTATTCTCAAAACAAAATAAACATAATCCAAAACATAATTATAAATATTGTCTCTAAAACAAAATAAATATAATCCAAAATACTCAGTTTTCATCTTCGTTCTCTTGTAAGTTGGGTTGGGAGAAGTTGGGTTTTGGTAAAAAAATTGTAAAAATATCCCCTTGCTAAAAAAATTCTAAGCCCGGCGGGGAAGCCCGCCCCGCCCCGCCAAAGCCCGCGGTTTAAGCGGTGCGGGTTAGGCGGGCTTTTACTATTTGGCGGTCCTAATTTTTCAGCCCAAACCGCTTTTTTTGGCGGGTTACGCGAGCCGACCCGACGGATTTAGATCCGTTTGTCACCCCTACATTATCCTGATTACTAAAATCGAATTATTTTACCTTCGCATGCACTCAAATTACTTACTTTTCAAAAGCTATAAATTAGTAAACCAACTAAAAATACGGTTAGAGTTTAGGGTTGATAAGAAAGGGTTTATGGTAGAGAGTTGGACTTTGACGGTGTATAATTTAGGAGTTATGTTTTAGAGTTAGTAGGTTTTATAACTTACGTTTTGGAATTTATAGTTTACATTTTATGAAATAGGATAATTATCGAAATAAAATATGAAATAATACAGAAGCAGAAGTATTATTTTTTAAATCGTTAGACAAACCTATATAGTGTGTTAATTATCTTTTTTTTTTCTCCCACATTTACTTTATAATTTACGTTAACGATAATGAGTAAAAGGCTTAAGGCACTTCTAAAGAGTCAATAGTTAAAATTTTCTTTCTGACATATGCAGAGACCAACTATTGAAGAAGAATAGGTAAGACTCCCAGTACATTATCCAAAAGGAGAGAGGCAGGAGTGAGTCCTTCTAAAAAGAGACTTTCTCCTTTCAATAATAACTTGCCATATGATAGTTATTATAAAAAAATTTGTTTATAAAAAAAAATAAAAATAGTTAAATAATTAAATTTGAAGTAATTTATCGATAATTATAATAATTAATTATATTTATATTAAATTAATAATTTACATTAATTATTGAAACAATAATTAATTAAATAATTTAATTATCTGTTGAAAAAAGTAAATAACTTATTCATGGGGAATTTATTAATAATTATAATAATTAATGATATTAAGTAGTTATATCTTTATTTAATAATTTATGTTACTTACTTATATTCATTATGTAAATAATAATGAATATAAATAATTATATTAATTCGACATTAAATATTATTTTATTGTTAATTTAAATTACAATTAATTAAATTTATTTACATAAAAAAATTCTTTCATACCTTTTACAAAAGATTTTTACTATTTTTTTATATTAAGTAATTTTTTTATATTAAATAATTTTACAAATTAGTATAATCTTAAATTATATATTAGGTATTATTTTAGTATATGATATTTTTAACGTTGATATTTTGTAACAGTAAATTATGTTTAAATTTATGTTGGTAATACATAAGAATAAAACAACCGCTAAAAAATTCAAGTAACGTATAATACGTGAAATACCTGTAGTCAACATTATTATTTTTTATATCTCAATAAAAAAATTAAGCATTATATTTTTTAGTTTTACGGTCATCTTTTTTTTATCAATACCGAGTAATTATAAAGAACCTACTTTACATGTGTGATATATTATTTTATTTTATGGAGAATAATATGTATTTATTTGTAGAGTTAATTTTTCAATATCTTTAATTATATTACTAGGGTGCTAAATGGTTAAGTAAGTTATAAGAAGTAAAGGTTGCGTACTTAGCGTGCGTACGTTCTCTTTTTTGTGGTTTTGAATTTTAAAAAGATGGAACATTTTGCTCCTTTGTGTCTGCACGCCCCAAGCCCACTCAATATTTTCAGCAAACTAAAGCCTGAATATAAAAATAAAAAAAATTATTATATTATATTATATTTATTTTCCACTTGCTTAAGTCATTAATCTTTTTTAACTTACCTGTTAATCACTTCGATTTTGACCAGCTATTCTGAGTCGTGGGATCTACATCTGCAATGGCTACCTGCAACCGCAATAGATATTGAAGCAATAAATATTTTAGGTGGACGCGTGTTTCCACCACATTGGGACACGCAATATAAGCACCTACTGAAGAATCTATCCTTCAATACCATAACAGCCTCCTATTTTACCAAACATTATCATGAAATAGAAAACTATTTGGTAAACATTTAAAATACTCATTTTCCAAAAGAGGACGTTCTCAATTAGAAACCAAAATATAAACCTGCGGAGTTAGGAAGTACCTTCGTCATCAGCAAATAAGCTGCGTTTACGCTTCTCCTCAGCAATTCACCCAACTTTACCACTCCCATCAAACTCCTCACCAAATAATCCAGAGGGCTCCTCCTCGGTATCCCTCCGACCCATTTTAAGCAAATAATCCAGAGGGCTCCTCCTCGGTATCCCTCCGACCCATTTTAAGCTATTTGAACATTTTGCTCTCCTGATGGAAAATTGAAAATTATTGTTGACTTGTATATTATCAACTAGAGTTAATGATTGGGATTCTTAAATCTTTCTCCAAATTCTCAAGTAAAAAATAATTATATTTTTATTTTTGAAAACATAAAAGGTATAAAATTCCAAAAAGTTTAAAGTTGTTTATTTTTATTTAGAAATTAGGAGGAAAATAAAGATGGTTTAAGATTCCCAATCATTTTTCTATAAACTATAAGCCAATGATTGAAAATATATGCAAGTTTCCTGACCTTCCGACGATGAATATTGATGTTATTATCCTCCAACAAGTCATAATCATCTTCATCAAGGACATACTCCACCCTGAACAGTTGGAATAATTCATCAAAATTTAAAAGAATAACATCACATATTTATTAAAATTTCAAGCAAGAAATACAAAAGAGAGTACAGTTATTTTCAAACAAATTTCTTTTTTTTCTGGAGAGGGGTATACACAAAATAAATAACTTACTTTTTCTTCCGCTTTTTCTTCTTCTGCCGGTCATCATCACTTTCTGTCCTCTCTTCTTCATCTTGCTCATCTTCATCTTCAACATCATCCACTATAAATCCATCATTTTCATATTCATCCTGCCCTTCTGAATTGAGAAGGAAAAGTAGCAGAGTATCAGTAACAATACAAAGCATCATTTAAAGCTTATGAAGGGATAATATTAGTTACAGATAATAAGATACCAACTGAAAGATTAGATTCACATAAGCAAAAAGGAAGCTAGACCAAGTTGGCAACAATCACATTTTTGCCTCTGAGGGATTGATCAAACAGTAAGTTGCAACCATCATTTGAACCTCCTAATAAAAAATTGTAAAAAAGAAAATCCAAAATAAACAAAAACAACATTTTTAAAATGTGAGAATCCCTACCAAAGCATCCATCAGACCATCTATCAAAGCTCATTTGTCCCCAAAATGAGTGAAACCTACAGGTATTGCTACTTGCTTGTGTGTCTTAAATAATAAGTTAACAACAAATATAGAAGACAAAAATATAAAGCCATTCAGAATTCTGTGCTTATTATCCAACTAGATAGAGTAAATGTATTAATTGAGTCTACTACATGTTAAAATCAACAACATAATTTAGTAGTTTTTCTCTAATCTTTGTCAAGTATTCAGTTCTGAAGTCTAAGACTGTTGACATGTGCATAAATAGAGGACTAGAGGCTAATTTTGCAATACAAGAAAATCATACCATTGAAATAAAAGGTCAATAGAACACACATCATGATATAAAATTACTCAAACAAACCTCCATTGCTTCATCAGCAGTTATGTTTTGAAAGCGTGGATAGACAATCATCCTTGGCTTGAAATGCTTCTTTGCAAACTCCTTTTCTTTCTGACCTTTGTCTTGATCACTCTGCAGAGAGCTTCTGTCTTCGTGGATTGGAGGAGATAGTTATAATGGATGGTGGAGGCACTTTGCTTCCCAACTTGGAGTACTTGTACCTTGGTTATTTGCCAAAGCTGGATTGTATTTTTTTTTTGTTTTTGAACAAAGGTAGCTCAACACAATAAAGTGGAGAAGAAAGGAACAAAGCACGACAAAAAACAAGACATAGACACAAATAAAAAGATATAATCCGTTGTCATCTCCGACATTGTCATCAACAACCAAACGGATCAACTCCACACCATTCCCTATAACTCAAGAAGGACATAATGTTTACTCCTTCAACACTTGTCTCTATGCTTTAGAAAACTCTGCTATTCCGCTCCAACCAAATATTCCAAATAATCGCAAAGAATCCTATCAGCCATTTCTTTTGCTCATACTTCCCACCTAGTACTCCAGTCCAACTCTCAAAGAACTCTTTAATGGTCCCCGGGCTGGCCCATGCTTTATCAGTACACGTCAACCAAGCACACCACACCTGCCACGTAAACTCACAAACAAAAAATAAATGATGTACTAATTCTATTTCCTTTTTACACAACACACATATATTGTCATTATGATGAATAATCTCGAGTCTACTCAGCCTCTCCTTCGTGTTGACCTTGCCTACTAAAACAAACCATGCAAATAGTTCAATTCTTGGAGGAACCAAGGCTCTCCAAATGGAACTAATGAAGCTGTAACTCATGATGTCCTCTGAGAAAGTCTCTTTCTGCAACACCAGCACAAAAGAATTAGTAGAAAAAATACATTTTTTGTCAAATTTCTACACAACTGAATCCTCTCTATCAATCGATAATCTTACAACCCGTAATCGGTCGTGAAGTTGATTGATCAACTCTAACTCCCATTGGAAGAGTTCTCTCCTCCAATGGAAGTTCCATATCCACTCTAGCCCATTCCAAAATCCATAGTCTCCTATTACGGATCCTTGTTGATTTGAAACAGAGAAGAGTCTCAGAAAATAATCTTTCAAAGAGCCACCTTGTAACCAAGCATCCTCCCAAAAACGAGTATTTCTTCCATTTCCCACCTCCATGGACAGACTCCTAATCATCATATATCTTACTTGTTGCTCCTTAATATTAAGCTGGCAAATATCTTTCTATGGGCCCCCTATTGATGGCAAATGTTGGTTTGACAACATTACAGTTGGGTCCAATTGATTACAAGAGTATACAACCTTCTTCCAAAGCGGGCAGTCCTCCTTTGAGAAGCGCACCACCACTTGAACAGACGCGACACATTTCTAATTAAAGCATCTCCCACCCTCAAGCCACCTAGCTTTTTCGGAGCTTGAACTACCTCCCATTTCACCAGTGGTATCCCGTTATTCACATCTTCTTTACTCCACAAGAACCTTCTTTATAGTCTAATGATCTTTTCTGCAACCCCCTTTGGCATCTTATACAAGCTTAATTAGTAAATCGGCAGGCTATTGAGAACAAATTTTTTGAGAACCAACTTACCCGCTTTGTTGATAGATCTAGCTTTCCATAAATTCATCTTGTCTTCCACCTTGTCTATGATTGGTTTCCAGGTCTTCACCAACCGAGGATTAGCGCCAAGAGAAATTCCTAAGTACCTGACAGGTAACACCGCTTTGGCACATCCCAACAAACCACACATATTCATCACCCATTCCTTCTCACAATTGACTTCTCAAAGTTGATACTCAGGCCAAACATTAACTTAAAACAATGTAGGAGTCTCTTATAATTCACTAGCATCTCCGTTTTCTGTGGATAAAATAAGATTGTGTCATCTGCAAATTAGAGATGCGAAAATTCTATATTGTTCCTTCCCACCAGCAATGGAGAAATTCTGTCATTCCTTACCGCCTCCCCCACCATCCTGTGCAGAACGTCAACAACAAGAACAAACAAAAAAGGAGAGAGATGATCACCTTGTCTGAGGCCTCTCTTTATCTTGAACGGCTTGGTTGGTGACCCATTGATCAACACTGACATAAATGCTGTAGTCACACATTCCCTCACCTAAGTCCTCCATCTAAGACCAAAACCCATCTTTTATAGCACTATATCCACAAAGCTCTATCTCACTATGTCATAGGCTTTCTGAAAGTCCAGTTTAACAATTGCTGCTTGCTTTTTTTGCAGCTTCAGCCATTGACCGTCTCACAAGCAATGAGAGTACCATCATGTATTTAGTGACCCTTTACAAACGCAGACTGAGTCTCCCCCACTAGATGTGGCATCACTAATCGCATTCTTCTTACCAGCACTTTGGATATCACCTTATAGATACAGCCAACCATACTAATCGGTCTTAAGTCTTTGATTTCCTTGGCCCCCACAAATTTTGGAGCTAGTGCCACCCAAGTAACATTAGCATCTGTTGGTAGCTTCGCATTCTGGAAAAAGCCTAACACAGCTGCAGTAAACTTCTGACCAAGCTCATCCCAATATTTCTTTATGAAGTTCATATTATAACCATCTCTATCTGGTGCTTTACTGGACTCACAATCCCAAACTGCCTTTCGTACTTCCTCAGTTGATGGCATTTCCTCTAGCACTGCTGCCTCTTCGTCAGTAATCTGCTTAACCAGCCCATCACAGATCCGAATCAAAAGAGCATACTTCTGCCTATACAATTCTTTATAAAAATCCATAATCGCAGTCTTTATTCTAGCCTGATTCCGTACCAATCTTCCATTAATCACTAAAGAATTGATTCTGTTGTTCCTCCTTCTTGCCGATGCTAGGTCATGGAAGTACCTAGTGTTCTTGTCCATATCTCTAGCATGTTGGGATCGGGACATCTGCATCCAATGAATCTCTTTTCTGACATACCACTTCGCATAGAAAGTCACCAGAGCCTTCCGTCTAGCCTCTATTATTCCGTCATAACTACCAGCACTAATCATATCATCAATCTTCTTAATCTCTTCCTCAAACTTCTTTATCATGCTGTCCATGTCCCCAAAATTATCCGTATGCCATCTCCTGAGTAGTATTGTCAATACCTTCAGCTTGTTTATGAACATATCGTCTCCTAAGTTCCTCCACTCATCCTTTACCAACTTCAAAAACCCTTCATGTGTAAACCAGGAATTCAAATTGCGAAATGGTCTTGGACCCGCACAAAGTCTAGAATCTTCTAAAATCAATGGGCAATGATCTGATAAGCCTTTCGGTCCTCTTTTCAAACGAGTATCTGGGAAACCCTCAAGCCACTCCAAACTGACCAAGATCCTATCAATGCGGCTACAAGATCGACCTCGAAACCATGTGAATTTCCGATCAGTTAACGGTATATCTACTAGTCGTAAATCTTGCACCCATTCCTTAAAATCCTCCTGATGAGCGGATAAATTATACGCTTTTTGGCATTGTTTTTACATAGTTTTTATTATGTTTTAGTTAGTTTTTATTATATTTTTATTAGTTTTTATGTAAAATTCACATTTCTGGACTTTACTATGAGTTTGTGTGTTTTTCTGGGATTTCAGGTATTTTCTGGTTGAAATTAAGGGACTTGAGCAAAATATCTGATTCAGAGGTTGAGAAAGGACTGAAGATGCTGTTGAAAAGTAGACATCTTGGGCTTTCCAGCAATGTATAATAGTCCATACTTTACCCGAGATTTGATGGCCCAAACTGGCGTCCAAACGCCCACCAGAGACCCTTTTCTGGCGTAAAACGCCAGAACTGGCACCAAAGCTGGAGTTAAACGCCCAAACTGGCACCAAAACTGGCGTTTAAACTCCAAGAAGAGCCTATTCACGTGAAAGCTTCAATGCTCAATCCAAACGCACACCAAGTGGGCCCCAGAAGTGGATTTCTGCACTATCTACACTTAGTTACTCATTTTCTGTAAACCTAGTTTACTAGTTTAGTATAAATAGCACCTTCTACTATTGTATTCATATCTTTAGATCATTTTTGAGACTATCTTTGGATCACTTTTGATCTCTTGATCACATTTTGGGGGCTGGCCATTCGGCCATGCCTGGACCTTTATCACTTATGTATTTTCAACAGTGAAATTTCTACACCTCATAGATTAAGGTGTGGAGCTCTGATGTTCCTCATGAAATAATTCAAGTGTTATTGTTTTTCTATTCAATTCATGCCTACTTCTCCTCCAAGATATACTCTCGTACTTAATTCAGTTAAGTCAGAAGAAAGGCGTGACCCGTGACAATCACCCAATCTTCGTTACTCGCTTAGCCAAGATCCGCATGCCTAACAACCACAAAGCGGTCTACATGATGTTCAACATAGTCATTGGATGACAGCTGAAGTATACTCTCTTTGGTGTCTGACCCACGAAGGTGAATCACCTCTCCTGACAACAGAGTATTCGAATCCATGACGTTAGAACCTTCGTGGTATAAGCTAGAATCATTTGGCAGCATTCTTGAGAACCAGAAAGTCTAAACTTTGTCTGTGATATTCCGAGTAGGATCTGGGATGGGATGACTGTGACGAGCTTCAAACTCGTGATTGTTGGGCGCAGTGACAGTGTGCAAAAGGATCAATGATCTTATTCCGACACGATCGAGAACTGACAGCTGATTGAGAACCGACAACGGTGAGCCGCCAACATACAGCTTGCCATGGAAGGGAGTACACATGATTGGATGAGGACAATAGGAAAGCAGAGGCTCAGAGGGAACAAAGCATCTCCATACGCTTATATGAAATTCCCACCAATGAATTGCATAAGTATCTCTATCCTATTTTATGTCTTATTTCTCTTTTAATTATCAAAACCTCATAACCATTTGAATCTGCCTGACTGAGATTTACAAGGTGACCATAGCTTGCATCAACCCGACAATCTCCGTGGGATCGACCTTTACTCACATAAGGTATTACTTGGACGACCCAATGCACTTGCTGGTCAGCTACGCGGAGTTGTGAAAAAATTGTGAACTCACGATTTGGTGTACCAAGTTTTTGGCGCCGTTGCCGGGGATTGTTTGAGTTTGGACAACTGACGGTTCATCTTGTTGCTCAGATTAGGTCATTTTCTTTTTTTATTTATTTTGTTCTTCAAAATTTTTAAGAATGAATTCTTGAGTTTCAGATGATGGCTTTATCATCACAGGAGCTAGTTGATTCCCACCAATTTGGCTGTTGTATGTAATGCTCTGCTAAAGCTTGGCTAGCCATGTCTAATCTTTTTAGACTAAAACTTTAGACTAACATTGCATGATTCCTGAAATTCTTATTAAAAATTTTGAGTTTCTTATTTTTCTTTTTCAAAATAATTTTCGAAAAAATACAAATTTTTTTTTATAAAATCATAAAATCAAAAATAATATTTTGTGTTTCTTGTTTGAGTCTAGTGTCAATTTTTAAGTTTGGTGTCAATTGCATGTCTTTATTCTTCTTGCATTTTTCGAAAAGTGTGTTCTTGTGTTCTTCATTGATTTTCAAGTTGTTCTTGATGATTTTCTTTGTCTGATCTTTAAAATCTCTTGTTTTGTGTCTTTTGTTGTTTCTCATGTGCATTCTCAAATTTTTAGTGTCCCTAGTATGAAAATTTTTAAATTTGGTGTCTTACATGTGTTTCTTTTCTTAAAAATTTTCAAAAATATGTTCTTGATGTTCATCATGATCTTCATAGTATTCTTGACATTCATCTTGACATTCAAAGTGTTCTTGCATGCATTCTGTTCATATCCTGGGTTAAGTTGTCAGACCCGGGATGTTCTACAGACAAAACGACCGACCTCTTCAGGTTAGGACAATCCGACCTCTTCTCAAAGAGCTCGGTCAAGTCACGAGAAAGCCTAAACAAAGGGCCCAATAGAGGAACACGCCCCAGATCCTAAGGCAGCCCAAGCCTACAAGAGAAGGGCGGTTCCCTTAAAGATAAGATGACCTCTCTCAAAAGATAAAGATAAGATAAGATAACTAACTTATCTTATCCAAAAAGGTCACTCCACACCATTATAAATACACTAGAGCATTGGTGCGCGGAATTGTGATCATCAATGGCGCCATCAACATGGTACGCACAATTGCAATCTCAACTCTTTATCACAACTTCACACAACTAACCAGCAAGTGCACTGGGTCGTCCAAGTAATAAACCTTACGCGAGTACGGGTCGATCCCACGGAGATTGTTGGTATAAAGCAAGCTATGGTCATCTTGTAAATCTTAGTCAGGCAGACTCAAATGGTTATGGATGATATATGAATAAAGCATAAAGATAAAGATAGAGATACTTATGTAATTCATTGGTGAGAACTTCAGATAAGCGAATGGAGATGCTTTGTCCCTTCCGTCTCTCTGCTTTCCTACTGTCTTCATCCAATCCTTCTTACTCCTTTCCATGGCAAGCTGTATGTAGGGTTTCACCGTTGTCAGTGGCTACCTCCCATCCTCTCAGTGAAAATGTTCAACGCACCCTGTCACGGCACGGCTAATCATCTGTCGGTTCTCAATCAGGTTGGAATAGAATCCAGTGATTCTTTTGCGTCTGTCACTAACGCCCAGCCTTCAGGAATTTGAAGCTCGTCACAGTCATTCAATCATTGAATCCTACTCAGAATACCACAGACAAGGTTTAGACCTTCCGGATTCTCTTGAATGCCGCCATCAGTTCTAGCTTATACCACGAAGATTCCGATTAAGGAATCCAAGAGATAAACATTCAAGCCTTGTTTGCTTGTAGAACGGGAGTGGTTGTCAGGCACGCGTTCATAAGTGAGAATGATGATGAGCGTCACATAATCATCACATTCATCAAATTCTTGAGTGCGAATGAATATCTTGGAATAAGAACAAGCCGAATTGAATAGAAGAACAATTGTAATTACATTAATACTTGAGGTACAGCAGAGCTCCACACCTTAATCTATGGTGTGTAGAAACTCCACCGTTGAAAATACATAAGTGATAATAGTGATCATTGGCTTCGGCCCCAGAGAGGGAACCAGAAGAACCAAGATCGATCCTAAGATCTAAAGTGATCAAAAGATGAAAATACAATAGCAAAAGGTCCTATTTGTAGAGAACTAGTAGCCTAGGGTTTACATATATGAGTAAATGACATAAAAATCCACTTCCGGGCCCACTTGGTGTGTGCTTGGGCTGAGAATTGAAGCATTTTCGTGTAGATACTTCTCTTGGAGTTAAACGCCAGCTTTTATGCCAGTTTGGGCATTTAACTCCCATTCTTGTGCCAGTTCCGGCGTTTAACGCCGGGTAGTTTTGAGCTGATTTGGAACGCCGGTTTGGGCCATCAAATCTTGGGCAAAGTATGGAATATTATACATTGCTGGAAGGCTCAGGATGTCTACTTTCCAACTCCGTTGAAAGCGTGCCAATTGGGCTTCTGTAGCTCCAGAAAATCCACTTTGAGTGCAGGGAGGTCAGAATCCAACAGCATCTGCAGTCCTTTTCAGCCTCTAAATCAGATTTTTGCTCAGTCCCTCAATTTCAGCCAGAAAATACTTGAAATCACAGAAAAACACACAAACTCATAGTAAAGTCCAGAAAAGTGAATTTTAACTAAAAACTAACTAAAACATACTAAAAACATACTAAAAATAATGCCAAAAAGCGTATAAATTATCCGCTCATCACAACACCAAACTTAAATTGTTGCTTGTCCTCAAGCAACTGAAAATCAAATAGGATAAAAAGAAGAGAATATGCAATAAATTCCAAAAACATCTATGAAGATCAGTATTAATTAGATGAGCGGGGCTTTTAGCTTTTTGCCTCTGAATAGTTTTGGCATCTCACTTTATCCTTTGAAATTCAGAATGTTGGGCTTCTATAGGAACTCAGAATCCAGATAGTGTTATTGATTCTCCTAGTTAAGTATGATGACTGGTGGACGAAATTGTGATCACATCAATGTAGTATTCTTTGTTGTTGTATGGAATCATTATTGTGGCTCTTGGCTATGTGTGGACACAACTCCGTTCAACTTAACCAGCAAGTGTACTGGGTCATCCAAGTAATACCTTACGTGAGTAAGGGTCGACCCCACAGAGATTGTTGGTATGAAGCAAGCTATGGTCACCTTATAAATCTCAGTTAAGTGGATTCATAGGGTCAAATGTAATTGGATTAGATAATTAAAAGATAAATAAAATAAAAAGGGATAGAAATACTTATGTAGATCAATAGTGGGAATTTCAGATAGGCGTGTGGAGATGCTAGAATCCTTTCGAATCTCTACTTTCTTATTGCTTTCATCCAATTCTTCTTACTCCTTTCCATGGCAAGCTGTATGTAGGCATCACCATCATCAATGGCTACTTTTAATCCTCTCGGGAAAATGGTCCTATGCGCTGTCACTGCACGGCTAATCGTCTGGAGGCATCACCCTTGACAATGGCTACATCCCATCCTCTCAGTGAAAATGGTCCAAATGCTCTGTCACAGCACGGCTAATCATCTGTCGGTTCTCAATCAGGTTGGAGTAGAATCCTTGATTCTTTTGCGTTTGTCATCACGCCCAGCCTTCAAGAGTTTGAAGCTCGTCACAGTCATTCAATATCGGAATCCTACTCGGAATACCACAGACAAGGTTAGACTTTCCGGATTCCCAGGATCCTACTCGGAATACCACAGACAAGGTTAGACTTTCCGGATCCCCATGAATGCCGCCATCTATCTATCTTATACCACGAAGATTCTGTTGGGGAATCTAAGAGATATGCGCCCGGCCTAACGTAGAACGGAAGTGGTTGTCAGTCACGCGCGTTCATAGGTGAGAATGATGATGAGTGTCACGGATCATCACATTCATCAAAGTGTTGTGCAACGTATATCTTGGAATAAGAATAAAAGAGAATTGAATAGAAAGTAATAGTAATTGTATTGAAACTTGAAGTACAACAGAGCTCCACACCCTTAATCTATGGTGTGCAGAAACTCCACTGTTGAAAATACATAAGTGAAAGGTTCAGGCATGGCCGAATGGCCAGCCCCCTAAATGATCAAAAGACCGAATGATCAAAGACTAAAAAGTCAAAAGATTAAACTGTCAAAAGATGTCTAATACAATAGTAACTTATCCTATTTATACTAGACTAGCTACTATGATTTACATGAGTAAGTAATTGATGCATAAATCCACTTCCGGGGCCCACTTGGTGTATGCTTGGGCTGAGCTTGATCTATCCACGAGCTGAGCTTTTCTTGGAGTTGAACTCCAAGTTATAACGTGTTTTGGGCGTTCAACTCTGGATCATGACGTGTTTCTAGCGTTTAACTCCAGACAGCAGCATGTACTTGGCGTTCAACGCCAAGTTACGTCATCAATTCCCGAATAAAGTATGGACTATTATATATTGCTGGAAAGCTCTGGATGTCTACTTTCCAAGCCGTTGAGAGCGCGCCATTTGGAATTCTGTAGCTCCATAAAATATTTCGAGTGCAAGAAGGTCAGATTCCAACAGCATCAGCAGTCCTTTTGTCAGCCTTTTTCAGAGTTTTGCTCAAGTCCCTCAATTTCAGCCAGAAATTACCTGAAATCACAGAAAAACACGCAAACTCATAGTAAAGTCCAGAAATTTGAATTTAACATAAAAACTAATGAAAACATCCCTAAAAGTAGCTTGAACTTACTAAAAACTACCTAAAAACAATGCCAAAAAGCGTATAAATTATCCGCTCATCACAACACCAAAACTTAAATTTTGCTTGTCCCCAAGCAACTGAAAATCAAAAGGATAAAAAGAAGAGAATATACTGTAAATTCCAAAATATCAATGAATATTAATTCTAATTAGATGAACGGGACTTGTAGCTTTTTGCTTCTGAACAGTTTTGGCATCTCACTTTTTCCTTTGAAGTTTAGAATGATTGGCATCTCTAGGAACTTAGAATTTCGGATAGTGTTATTGATTCTCCTAGTTAAGTATGTTGATTCTTAACACAGCTACTTTTATGAGTTTGGCCGTGGCCCTAAACATTTTGTTTTCCAGTATTACCACCGGATACACAAATGCCACAGACACATAACTGGGTGAACCTTTTCAGATTGTGACTCAGCTTTGCTAGAGTCCCCAGTTAGAGGTGTCCAGAGCTCTTAAGCACACTCTTTTTGCTTTGGATCACGACTTTAACCACTCAGTCTCAAGCTTTTCACTTGGACCTTCATGACACAAGCACATGGTTAGGGACAACTTGATTTAGCCGCTTAGGCCTGGATTTTATTTCCTTAGGCCCTCCTATCCATTGATGCTCAAAGCCTTGGATCCTTTTTACCCTTGCCTTTTGGTTTTAAGGGCTATTGGCTTTTTCTGCTTGCTTTTTCTTTTTCTTTCTTTTTTTTCGCCATTTTTTTCGCAAGCTTTTTACTTTTCACTGCTTTTTCTTGCTTTAAGAATCAATTTCATGATTTTTCATATCATCAATAACATTTCTCTTTGTTCATCATTCTTTCAAGAGCCAATAGTTTTAACATTCATAAACAACAAGATCAAAAATATGCACTGTTCAAGCATTCATTCAAAAACAAAAAGTATTGTCACCACATCAATATAATTAAATTAAATTCAAGGACAATTTTCGAAATCTATGTACTTCTTGTTCTTTTGAATTAAAACATTTTTCATTTAAGAGAGGTGAAGGATTAATGGAATTATTCATAACCTTAAGACATAGTTACTAACTACTAATGATCATGAAGTAGAGACACAAAACATAGATAAACATACAACATAAAAACCGAAAAGCAGAAAGAAATAAGAACAAGGAATGAATCCACCTTAGTGGCGTCTTCTTCTTGAAGGACCAACAATGTCCTTAAGCTCTTCTATGTCCCTACCTTGCCTTTGTTGCTCCTCCCTCATTGCTCTTTGATCTTCTCTTATTTCATGGAGAATGATGGAGTGCTCTTGATGTTCTACCCTTAATTGTTCCACATTGTGGTTCAAATCTTCTAAGGAAGTGTTGAGTTGCTCCCAATAGTTGTTGGGAGGAAAGTGCATCCCTTGAGGCATCTCAGGGATTTCTTGATGGTGAGCTTCCTCATGCATCTCTTGAGAACCGTGAAGAGTCTCTCTTGCTTGCTCCATCCTCTTCTTGGTGATGGGCTTATCCTCTTCAATAGAAATGTCTCCTTCTATGATAACTCCAGCTGAGTAACATAGATGGCAAATAAGGTGAGGAAAAGCTAGCCTTGCCATGGTGGAGGGCTTGTCGGCTATTTTGTAGATTTCATTGGAGATGACCTCATGAACTTCTACTTCCTCCCCAATCATGATGCTCTGAATCATGATGGCCCGATCCACAGTAACTTCAGATCGGTTGCTAGTGGGAATGATGGAGCGTTGAATGAACTCCAACCATCCTCTAGCCACAGGCTTGAGATCCAGTCTTCTTAGTTGGACTGGCTTGCCTTTGGAGTCTCTTTTCCATTGAGCTCCTTCCATACATATGTCCATAAGGACTTGGTCCAACCTTTGATTAAAGTTGACCTTTCTAGTGTAGGGGCGTTCATCTCCTTGCATCATGGGCAAGTGGAATGCCAACCTCACATTTTCCAGACTAAAATCTAAGTATTTTCCCCGAACCATTATGAGATAATTCTTTGGATTCGGGTTCATACTTTGATCATGGTTCCTAGTGATCCATGCATTGGCATAGAACTCTTGAACCATTAAGATTCTGACTTGTTGCATGGGGTTGGTTAGGACTTCCTAACCTCTTCTTCGGATCTCATGTCGGATCTCCGGATACTCATTCTTCTTGAGCTTGAAAGGGACCTCAGGGATCACCTTCTTCTTTGCCACAACATTATAGAAGTGGTCTTGATGGCTTTGGAGATGAATCTTTCCATCTCCCATGACTCGGAGGTGGAAGCTTTTGTCTTCCCTTTTCCTTTTCTAGAGGATTCTCCGGCCTTAGGTGCCATTGATGGTAGTGAAAAACAAAAAAGATTGTGCTTTGACCACACCAAACTTAAAATATTGCTCGTCCTCGAGCAAGAGAAGAAAGAAGAGAAGAAGAAGAAGAAGAGAATATGGTAGAGAGGGAGAGATGGAGGTTCGGCCAAAGGTGAAGAAGAAGGGGTTGTGTTGTGTGAAAATGAAGGAGAATGGAAGGGTATATATAGGGAGAGGGGGGAGTGTATGTTCGGCCATTTAGGGTGGGAATGGGTGGGAAAATGGTTTTTGAATTTTTGAAGGTAGGTGGGGTTTATGGGGAAGAGTGGATGGATGTGAGTGGTGAAGAGTGTTGGGAAGTGTGATATGGGGAATACTCATCACAAAATAGGATTAGGAGGTAAGGTGGGAATATAGTAGGTGGGGATCCTGTGGGGTCCACAGATCCTGAGGTGTCAAGGAATTCCATCCCTGCACCAAATAGGCATGTAAAATGCCTTTGCACACTATTCTGGCGTTTAAACGCCGAGTGGTGCACGTTCTGGGCGTTCAACGCCCATGTAAAGCATGTTTCTGGCGTTGAACGCTAGTTTCATGCTTGTTACTGCGTTCAGCGCCAGCTTTTTCCTCTAGGCACATTCCTGGCGTTCAGCGCCAGAATGTTGCTTGTTTCTGGCGTTCAGCGCCAGATTCATGCTCTGTTCTGGCGTTGAACGCCAGCCTGTGCCTCCTCCAGGGTGCGAATTTTTTCTGCTATTTTTGCTTCTGTTTTTATTTTTTTTATTTTTTTCGTGACTCCACATGATCATGTACCTAATAAAATACAAAATAACAATAAAATAAAAATTAGATAAATAAAATTGGGTTGCCTCCCAACAAGCGCTTCTTTAATGTCAATAGCTTGACAGTGGCTCTCATGGAGCCACAAAGGTGATCAGGTCAATGTTGTATAGTCCCAACACCAAACTTAGAGTTTGGATATGGGATCTTAACACCAAACTTAGAGTTTGGCTGTGGCCTCACAACACCAAACTTAGAGTTTGACTGTGGGGGCTCTTCTTGACTCTGAACTGAGAGAAGCTCTTCATGCTTACTCTCTTTTGTCATAGAGGGATGGCCATGTGCCTTAAACACAAGGTAGTCCCCATTCAATTGAAGGACTAGTTCACCTCTGTTGACATCTATCACTGCTCCTGCTGTAGCTAGGAAAGGTCTTCCAAGGATGATGCATTCATCCTCTTCCTTCCTAGTGTCTAAGATTATGAAATCAGCAGGGATGTAAAGGCCTTCAACCTTTACTAACACGTCCTCCACTATTCCATAAGCTTGTCTCAATGACTTGTCTGCCAATTGTAATGAGAACAAGGCAGATTGTACCTCACTGATCCCCAGCTTCTCCATTACAGACAGTGGCATAAGATTTATCCCTGACACCAGATCACATAGAGCTTTTTCAAAGCTCACTGTGCCTATGGTACAAGGTATTAAGAACCTGCCAGGATCATATTTCTTTTGAGGTAGAGTTTGCTGAATCCAGGTATCTAGTTCACTAATGAGCAAGGGAGGTTCACTTTCCCAAGTCTCATTACCAAACAACTTGGCATTCAGCTTTATGATAGCTCCTAAATATTGAGCAACTTGCTCTCCAGTCACATCTTCATCCCCTTCAGAGGAAGAATAGTCTTCAGAGCTCATGAATGGCAGAAGGAGATTTAATGGAATCTCTATGGTCTCTATATGAGCCTCAGATTCCTTTGGATCCTTAATAGGAAACTCCTTCTTGCTTGAAGGACGTCCCAGGAGGTCTTCCTCACTAGGATTTTCGTCCTCCTCCTCCCTTGTGCATTCGGCCACATTGATCACATCAATGGCTTTGCACTCTCCTTTTGGATTCTCTTCTGTATTGCTTGGGAGAATACTGGGAGGAGTTTCAATGACTTTCTTACTCAGCTGGCCCACTTGTGTCTCCAGATTTCTGATGGAGGATCTTGTTTCATTCATGAAAGTGAAAGTGGCCTTTGACAGATCAGAGACTAGATTGGCTAAATTAGAAGTGTTTTGTTCAGAATTCTCTGTCTGTTGCTGAGAAGATGATGGATATGGCTTGCTATTGCTCAGCCTATTGCGTCCACCATTGTTAAAGCCTTGTTTAGGCTTTTGTTGATCCTTCAATGAGAAATTTTGATGATTTCTCCATGATGAATTATAGGTGTTTCCATAAGGTTCACCCATGTAATTGACCTCTGCCATTGCAGGGTTCTCAGGATCATAGGCTTCTTCAGAAGCTGCCTCTTTAGTATTGTTGGATGCATGTTGCCATCCATTCAGATTTTGAGAGATCATGTTGACTTGCTGAGTCAACACTTTGTTCTGAGCCAATATGGCATTCAGAGCATCAATTTCAAGAACTCCTTTCTTCTGAGGTATCCCATTATTCACGGAATTCCTCTTAGAAGTGTACATGAATTGGTTGTTTGCAACCATGTCAATGAGTTCTTGAGCCTCTTCAGGCGTTTTCTTTAGGTGAATAGATCCACCTGCAGAATGGTCCAATGACATTTTCGAAAATTCAGACAGGCCATAATAGAATATATCTAATATGGTCCATTCTGAAAACATGTCAGATGGACATCTTTTGGTCAGCTACTTGTATCTTTCCCAAGCTTCATAGAGGGATTCACCATCTTTTTGTTTGAAGGTTTGAACATCCACTCTTAGCTTGCTCAGCTTCTGAGGAGGAAAGAATTTATCCAAGAAGGCAGTGACCAGCTTATCCCAGGAGTCCAGGCTATCCTTGGACTGTGAATCCAACCATATTCTAGCTCTGTCTCTTACAGCAAAAGGGAAAAGCATGAGTCTGTAGACTTCATGATCAACTCCATTCGTCTTTACAGTCTCACAGATCTGCAAGAACTCAGTTAAAAACTGATAAGGATCTTCAGATGGAAGTCCATAAAACTTGCAGTTTTGCTGCATTAAGGCAACTAGCTGAGGTTTCAACTCAAAATTATGGGCTCCAATGGCAGGAATGGAGATGCTTCTTCCATCAAATTTGGACGTTGGCTTTGTGAAGTCACCAAGCATTCTCCTTGCATTATCATTATTTTCGGCTGCCATCTCCTTCTCTTGTTCTAATATTTCTGAAAGGTTGCCTTTAGATTGTTGTAACTTAGCTTCTCTTAATTTTCTCTTCAGAGTCCTTTCAGGTTCTGGCTTAATTTCAACAAGAGTGCCTTTTTCCTTGTTCCTGCTCATATGAAAGAGATGAAAACAAGAAAAGAAAGAGGAATCCTCTATGTCACAGTATAGAGATTCCTTTATGTTAGTAGAAGAAGAAAGAGTGAAGAATCCAAACACAAGGGATAGATTATGTTCGGATTTTTAGATGAAAAGAGGTGAAGAGAATTGTTAGTAAATAAATAATTAAATAGAATAAGAAAAGAGAGGGAGAATTTCGAAAATAATTTTGAAAAAGAGGTTAGTGATTTTCAAAAATTAGAGATAAGATAGGATTAAAATTAAAATTTAAAACAATTAAAAAGAATTTTTGAAAAAGAGAGAAGTATTTTCAAAATTAGAGAGGGATAGGTAGTTAGTTGGTTTTGAAAAAGATAGGAAACAAACAAAAAGTTAGTTAGTTGATTGAGAAAGATATTAAAATCAAAATTGAAAAAGATAAGAAGATAAAAAGTTAGATAAGATATTTTGAAATCAAATTTTGAAAAAGATAAAATTTTTGAAAAAGATAAGATAAAAGATAAAAAGATTTAATTCAAAAATTTGAAATTACTTACTTCACTAACAGGAAACTACAAGATAAGATTCTAGAACTTAAAGATTGAACCTTTCTTAACAAGAAAGTAACAAACTTCAAATTTTTGAACTAATCACATTAATTGTTAGCTAATTTTTGAAAATTTAATATAAAGATAAGAAAAAGATTTTGAAAATAATTTGAAAAAAGAATTTTTGAAATTTTCGAAAAATAAAAATAAAAAAAATGAAAAAGATATAATTTTTGAAAAAGATTTTAAAAAGATAAGATTTTTAAAATTGAAAATTTGACTTGACTTGTAAGAAACAACTAATTTTGAAATTTTTGACTAAGTCAACTCAAATTTTCAAAAATTATGAGAAAAATAAGAAAAAGATATTTTTTATTTTTGAAAATTTTTTTAATGATGAGAGAGAAAAACATAAAAATGCCCCAAAACATGAAAATTTTGGATCAAAACACATAATGCAAGCAAGAACACTATGAATGTCAAGATGAACACCACGAACACTTTGAAGATCATGATGAACATCAAGAACATAATTTTGAAAAATTTTTTATGCAAAGAAAACATGCAAGACACCAAACTTAGAAATCTTTAATGCATGGACTCTAACAAACGAAAAATGCACATGAAAAACAACAAAAGACACAAAACAAGAAATCATCAAGATCAAACAAGAAGACTTGTCAAGAACAAGTTGAAGATCATGAAGAACACTATGAATGCATGAGATTTTCAAAAAAATGCAAGAAAAATTTTTAAAGCATGCAATTGACACCAAACTTAAAAATTGACTCAAGACTCAAACAAGAACACAAAATATTTTTGGTTTTTATGATTTTATGATTTTTTGGATTTTTATTAATTAATTTTTTTTCGAAAATATTGTTTTAGAAAAACGAAAATAAAAGAAAAATTTTGAAAACTTTTTGAAAAGAAAATAAAAAGAAAATTACCTAATCTTAGCAACAAGATGAACCGTCAGTTGTCCATACTCGAACAATCCCCGGCAATGGCGCCAAAAACTTGGTGGACGAAATTGTGATCACATCAATGTAGTATTCTTTGTTGTTGTATGGAATCATTATTGTGGCTCTTGGCTATGTGTGGACACAACTCCGTTCAACTTAACAAGCAAGTGTACTAGGTCATCCAAGTAATACCTTACGTGAGTAAGGGTTGATCCCACAGAGATTGTTGGTATGAAGCAAGCTATGGTCACCTTGTAAATCTCAGTTAAGTGGATTCATAGGGTCAAATGTAATTGGATTAGATTATTAAAAGATAAATAAAATAAAAAAGGGATAGAAATACTTATGTAGATCAATAGTGGGAATTTCAGATAGGCGTGTGGAGATGATAGAATCCTTTCGAATCTCTACTTTCTTATTGCTTTCATCCAATTCTTCTTACTCCTTTCCATGGCAAGCTGTATGTAGGGCATCACCATCATCAATGGCTACTTTTAATCCTCTCGGGAAAATGGTCCTATGCGCTGTCACTGCACGGCTAATCGTCTGGAGGCATCACCCTTGACAATGGCTACATCCCATCCTCTCAGTGAAAATGGTCCAAATGCTCTGTCACAGCACGGCTAATCATATGTCGGTTCTCAATCAGGTTGGAGTAGAATCCCTTGATTCTTTTGCGTTTGTCATCACGCCCAGCCTTCAGGAGTTTGAAGCTCGTCACAGTCATTCAATACCGGAATCCTACTCGGAATACCACAGACAAGGTTAGACTTTTCGGATTCCCAGGATCCTACTCGGAATACCACAGACAAGGTTAGACTTTCCGAATCCCCATGAATGCCGCCATCTATCTAGCTTATACCACGAAGATTCTGTTGGGGAATCTAAGAGATATGCGCCCGGCCTAACGTAGAACGGAAGTGGTTGTCAGTCACGCGCGTTCATAGGTGAGAATGATGATGAGTGTCACGGATCATCACATTCATCAAAGTGTTGTGCAACGTATATCTTGGAATAAGAATAAAAGAGAATTGAATAGAAAGTAATAGTAATTGTATTGAAACTTGAGGTACAGCAGAGCTCCACACCCTTAATCTGTGGTGTGCAGAAACTCCACTGTTGAAAATACATAAGTGAAAGGTTCAGGCATGGCTGAATGGCCAGCCCCCTGAATGATCAAAAGACCAAATGATCAAAGACTAAAAAGTCAAAAGATTAAACTGTCAAAAGATGTCTAATACAATAGTAACTTATCCTATTTATACTAGACTAGCTACTAGGGTTTACATGAGTAAGTAATTGATGCATAAATCCACTTCCGGGGCCCACTTGGTGTATGCTTGGGCTGAGCTTGATCTATCCACGAGCTGAGGCTTTTCTTGGAGTTGAACTCCAAGTTATAACGTGTTTTGGGCGTTCAACTCTGGATCATGACGTGTTTCTAGCGTTTAACTCCAGACAGCAGCATGTACTTGGCGTTCAACGCCAAGTTACATCGTCAATTTCCGAATAAAGTATGGACTATTATATATTGCTGAAAAGCTCTGGATGTCTAATTTCCAACGCCGTTGAGAGTGTGCCATTTAAAGTTCTGTAGCTCCAGAAAATCCATTTCGAGTGCAGGGAGGTCAGATTTCAACAGCATCAGCAGTCCTTTTGTCAGCCTTTTTCAGAGTTTTGCTCAAGTCCCTCAATTTCACCCAGAAATTACCTGAAATCATAGAAAAACACACAAACTCATAGTAAAGTCCAGAAATGTGAATTTAACATAAAAACTAATGAAAACATCCCTAAAAGTAGCTTGAACTTACTAAAAACTACCTAAAAACAATGTCAAAAAGCGTATAAATTATCCGCTCATCAATGACTCTTGAACATAGCTACTTTATGAGTCTTGGCCGTGGCCCAAAGCACTCTATCTTCCAGTATTACCACCGGATACATACATGCCACAGACACATAATTGGGTGAACCTTTTCAGATTGTGACTCAGCTTTGCTAGAGTCCCCAATTAGAGGTGTCCAGGGTTCTTAAGCACACTCTTTTTGCCTTGGATCACAACTTTATTTCTTTCTTTTCTTTTTTTCTCTCTCTTTTTTTTTTCGTTTTCTTTCTGTTTTTTTTTTGTATTCACTACTTTTTCTTGCTTCAAGAATCATTTTTATGATTTTTCAGATCCTCAGTAACATGTCTCCTTTTTCATCATTCTTTCAAGAGCCAACATTCATGAACAACAAATTCAAAAGACATATGCACTGTTTAAGCATACATTCAGAAAACAAAAGTATTGCCACCACATCAAAATAATTAATCTGTTATAAAATTCAAAATTCATGCAATTCTTCTCTTTTTCAATTATGAACATTTTTCATTTAAGAGAGGTGATGGATTCATAGGACATTCATAACTTTAAGGCATAAGACACAAACATAGATAAACATAAGCATGATTTTTTGAAAAACAGAAAAATAAAGAACAAGGAGATTAAAGAACGGGTCCACCTTAGTGATAGCGGCTTGTTCTTCCTCTTGAAGATCTTATGGAGTGCTTGAGCTCCTCAATGTCTCTTCCTTGCCTTTATTGCTCCTCTCTCATGATTCTTTGATCTTCTCTAATTTCATGGAGGAGAATGGAATGTTCTTGGTGCTCCACCCTTAGTTGTCCCATGTTGGAACTCAATTCTCCTAGGGAGGTGTTCAGTTGCTCCCAATAGTTTTGTGGAGGAAAGTGCATCCCTTGAGGAATCTCAGGGATTTCATGATGAGTGGGATCTCTTGTTTGCTCCATCTTTTTCTTAGTGATGGGCTTGTCCTCATCAATGAGGGTGTCTCCCTCAATGTCAATTCCAACTGAATAACAGAGGTGACAAATGAGATGAGGAAAGGCCAACCTTGCCAAGGTAGAGGACTTGTCCGCCACCTTATAAAGTTCTTGGGCTATAACCTCATGAACTTTTACTTCCTCTCCAATCATGATGCTATGAATCATGATGGCCCGGTCTATAGTAACTTCGGACCGGTTGCTAGTCAGAATGATTGAGCGTTGGATAAACTCCAACCATCCCCTAGCCACGGGCTTGAGGTCGTGCCTTCTCAGTTGAACCGGCTTCCCTCTTGAATCTCTCTTCCATTGGGCGCCCTCTTCACAGATGTCTATGAGAACTTGGTCCAACCTTTAATCAAAGTTGACCCTTCTAGTGTAAGGGTGTTCATCTCCTTGCATCATGGGCAAGTTGAATGCCAACCTTACATTTTCCGGACTAAAATCTAAGTATTTCCCCCGAACCATTGTAAGCCAATTCTTTGGGTCCGGGTTCATACTTTGATCATGGTTCTTGGTGATACATGCATTGGCATAGAACTCTTGAACCATTAATATTCCGACTTGTTGAATGGGGTTGGAAAGAACTTCCCAACCTCTTCTTCGGATCTCATGTCGGATCTCTGGATATTCACTCTTTTTGAGTTTGAAAGGGACCTCGGAGATCACCTTCTTCAAGGCCACAACTTCATAGAAGTGGTCTTGATGCACCCTTGAGATGAATCTCTCCATCTCCCATGACTCGGAGGTGGAAGCTTTTGCCTTCTCTTTCCTCTTTCTAGAGGTTTCTCCGGCCTTGGATGCCATAAATGGTTATGGAAAAACAAAAAAGCAATGCTTTTGCCACACCAAACTTAGGAGGTTTGCTCGTCCTCGAGCAAAAGAAGAAAGAAGAGAGTAGAAGAAGAAGAAATAGAGGAGATAGAGGTGGCTTATGGTTCGGCCAAAGGGGGATAAGTAGTGTTAGATGGTGTGGAAATGAAGGAGTGAGGATGGGTTTATATAGGGGTGAAGAGAGGGGTAGGGTTCGGCTATGGGAGGGTGGGTTTGGGTGGGAAGTGGTTTGAATTTGAATGGTGAGGTAGGTGGGGTTTTATGAAGGATGGATGTGAGTGGTGAAGAGAAAGTTGGGATTTGATAGGTGAGGGTTTTTTTGGGGAAGAGATGTTGAGGTGATTGGTGAATGGGTGAAGAAGAGAGAGGGTGGTGGGGTAGGTGGGGATCCTGTGGGGTCCACAGATCTTGAGGTGTCAAGGAAAAGTTATCCCTGCACCAAGTGGCGAGCAAAATTGCCCTTTATACCAATTCTGGCGTTAAACGCCGGGCTGGTGCCCATTTCTGGCGTTTAACGCCAGCCTCTTGCCCTTTCCTGGCGTTTAACGCCAGTCTGGTGCCCCTTTCTGGCGTTAAACGCCCAGAATGGTGCCAGACTGGGTGTTAAACGCCCATTTGGTACCCTTACTGGCGTTTAAACGACGCCAGCAAGGTCTTCCTCCAGGGTGTGCTGTTTTTCTTTATGTTTTTCATTCTATTTTTGCTTTTTCAATTGATTTTGTGACTTCTCATGATCATCAACCTACAGAAAACATAAAATAACAAAGGAAAATAGATAAATATAACATTGGGTTGCCTCCCAACAATCGCTTCTTTAATGTCAGTAGCTTGACAGTGGGCTCTCATGGAGCCTCACATATGCTCAGAGCAATGTTGGAACCTCCCAACACCAAACTTAGAGTTTGAATGTGGGGGTTCACCACCAAACTTAGAATTTGGTTGTGGCCTCCCAACAACAAACTTAGAGTTTGACTTTGGGGGCTCTGTTTGACTCTGTTTTGAGAGAAGCTCATCATGCTTCCTCTCCATGGTGACAGAGGGATATCCTTGAGCCTTAAACACAAAGGATTCTTCATTCACTTGAATGATCAATTCTCCTCTATCCACATCAATCACAGCCTTTGCTGTGGCTAGGAAGGGTCTGCCAAGGATGATGGATTCATCCATGCACTTCCCAGTTTCTAAGACTATGAAATCAGCAGGGATGTAATGGTTTTCAACTTTTACCAGAACATCCTCTACAAGTCCATAAGCTTGTTTTCTTGAATTGTCTGCCATCTCTAGTGAGAATTTTGCAGCTTGCACCTCAAAGATCCCTAGCTTCTCCATTACAGAGAGAGGCATGAGGTTTATACTTGACCCTAGGTCACACAGAGCCTTCTTAAAGGTCATGGTGCCTATGGTACAAGGTATTGAGAACTTCCCAGGATCTTGTCTCTTTTGAGGTAATTTCTGCCTAGACAAGTCATCCAGTTCTTTGGTGAGCAAAGGGGGTTCATCCTCCCAAGTCTCACTACCAAATAACTTGTCATTTAGCTTCATGATTGCTCCAAGGTATTTAGCAACTTGCTCTTCAGTGACATACTCATCCTCTTCAGAGGAAGAATACTCATCAGAGCTCATAAATGGCAGAAGTAAATCCAATGGAATCTCTATGGTCTCAGTGTGAGCCTCAGATTCCCATGGTTCCTCATTAGGGAACTCATTGGAGGCCAGTGGACGTCCATTGAGGTCTTCCTCAGTGGCGTTCACTGCCTCTTCCTCCTCTCCAAATTCGGCATTGTTGATGGCCTTGCACTCTCTTTTTGGATTTTCTTCTGTATTGCTTGGAAGAGTACTAGGAGGGAGTTCAATAATTTTCTTGCTCAGTTGTCCCACTTGTGCCTCCAGGTTTCTAATGGAGGATCTTGTTTCATTCATGAAACTTTGAGTGGTTTTGATTAGATCAGAGACCATGGTTGCTAAGTCAGAGTGGCTCTACTTAGAATTCTCTGTCTGTTGCTGAGAAGATGATGGAAAAGGCTTGCCATTACTAAACCTGTTTCTTCCACTATTATTGTTGTTGAAACCTTGTTGGGGTCTCTGTTGATCCTTTCATGAGAGATTTGGATGATTTCTCCATGAAGAATTATAGGTGTTTCCATAGGGTTCTCCCATGTAATTCACCTCTTCCATTGAAGGGTTCTCAGGATCATAAGCTTCTTCTTCAAATGAAGCGTCCTTAGTACTGCCTGGTGCAGCTTGCATTCCAGACAGACTTTGAGAAATCATATTGACTTGCTGAGTCAATATTTTGTTCTGAGCCAATATGGCATTCAGAGTATCAATCTCAAGAATTCCTTTCTTTTGATTCGTCCCATTGTTCACAGGATTCCTTTCAGAAGTGTACAGGAATTGGTTATTTGAAACCATTTCAATGAGCTCTTGAGCTTCTGTAGACGTCTTCTACAGATGAAGAGATCCTCCAGCAGAGCTATCCAAAGACATCTTGGACAGTTCAGACAGACCATCATAGAAAATACCTATGATGCTCCATTCAGAAAGCATGTCAGAAGGACACTTTCTGATCAATTGTTTGTATCTTTCCCAAGCTTCATAGAGGGATTCTCCTTCCTTCTGTCTGAAGGTTTGGACTTCCACTCTAAGCTTACTCAATTTTTGAGGTGGAAAGAACTTTGCCAAGAAGGCATTGACTAGCTTTTCCCAAGAGTTCAGGCTTTCCTTAGGTTGTGAGTCTAACCATATCCTAGCTCTGTCTCTTACAGCAAAAGGGAATAGCATAAGTCTGTAGACCTCAGGGTCAACCCCATTGGTTTTGACAGTGTCACAGATTTGCAAGAATTCAGCTAGAAACTGATGAGGATCTTCCAATGGAAGTCCATGAAATTTGCAATTCTGTTGCATTAGAGAAACTAATTGAGGCTTAAGCTCAAAGTTGTTTGCTCCAATGGCAGGGATAGAGATGCTTCTCCCATAGAATTCGGGAGTAGGTGCAGTAAAGTCACCCAGCACCTTCCTTGCATTGTTGGCATTGTTGTTGTTTTCGGCTGCCATGGGTTCTTCTTCTTTGAAGATTTCTGTTAGGTCCTCTACAGAGAATTGTGCCTTAGCTTCTCTTAGCTTTCGCTTCAAGGTTCTTTCAGGTTCAGGGTCAGCCTCAACAAGAATGCTTTTGTCTTTGCTCCTGCTCATATGAAAGAGAAGAGAACAAGAAAGTATGGAATCCTCTATGTCACAGTATAGAGATTCCTTAAGGTGTCAGAGGAAAAGAAAAAATAGAAGGAAGAAGTAGAAGAATTTGAACTTATCAAGAGAGATGGAGTTCGAATTGTTCATTGAGGAATAGTGTTAGTCCATAAATAGAAGGATGTGGGAAGAAGGGAAGAAATTTTCGAAAATTAAGTAAAAGATTTTAAAAACATTTTGAAAAAAAACTTATTGATTTTCGAAAACTTAAGAGTGGAAAAAAAAGAAATCAAGTGATTTTTGAAAAAGATTTTGAAATTAGAAAGTAAAAAGATATGATTGAAAACTATTTTGAAAAAGATGTGATTAAAAAGATATGATTTAAAAGATATAGTTTTAAAAAGACATGATTGAGAAGATATGATTTGAAAAACAATTTAAAAAGATTTGATTTTGAAAATTAATGACTTGGCTAACAAGAAAAGATATGATTCAAACATTAAACCTTTCTCAACAGAAAAGGCAACATACTTGAAATGTTGAATCAAATCATTAATTGATAGCAAGTATTTTTGAAAAAGGAAAGAAATTGATTTTGAAAAAGATTTGATTGAAAAGATATGATTTGAAAAATATTTGATTTTGAAAAATGTTGAAAACCTGAAAAAAAAATTTGAATTAAAAACAGAATCTTCCCTCTTGTGCCATCCTGGCATTAAACGCCCAGAATGGTGCACATTCTGGCGTTTAACGCCCAAAGTACTACCCTTTTGGGCATTAAACGCCCAACCAGGCACCCTGGCTGGCGTTTAAATGCTAGTTTGCCTTCTTCACTGGGCGTTTTGAACGCCCAGCTTTTTCTGTATAATTTCTCTGCTGTATATTTTGAATCTTCAATTCTCTGTATTATTGACTTGAAAAGACACAAATTAAAAATATTTTTGGATTTTTAATAATAAGGAATAATCAAAATGCAACTAAAATCAAATAACAATGCATGCAAGACACCAAACTTAGCAGTTTGTATAATACTGACACTAACAAAATGAGAGTGCTTATGAGAAACAACAAAACACTCAAGTCAAGAGAATTTAAAGATTAGAGCAAGGAAATCATCAAGAACAACTTGAAGATTAATGAAGACACATGAATGAATGCAAGAAGAGCAGAAACATGCAATTGACACCAAACTTAACATGAGACACTAGACTCAACAAGAAACATACAATATTTTTGGTTTTTATGATTTTGTAATTTTTTTGGATTTTTCGAAAATTAAGTTGAAAAGAAAATAAAGATATCAAAATTCTTAATGAGAATTCCAGGAATCATGAAATATTAGTCTAAAGCTTCAGTCTAAAGGAATTAGACATGGCTAACCAAGCTTCAGCAGGACATTACATTCAAGAGCTAAATTGATGAGAATCAATCAGCTTTGGTGATGATAAGAACATCACCTTGAAACACTAGAATTCATTCTTAAGAACTCTGAAGAAAAATACCTAATCTAAGCAACAAGATGAACTGTCAGTTGTCCAAACTCAAACAATCCCCGGCAACGGCGCCAAAAACTTGGTGCTGTTGCCGGATCAAAAATTTGGCACTGATGTTACCGGACCAAAAGCTTGCCGAAAACTCGAACAATCCCCCGCAACGGCGCCAAAAACTTGGTGCGCGGAATTGTGATCATCAATGGCGCCATCAACATGGTACGCACAATTGCAATCTCAACTCTTTATCATAACTTCGCACAACTAACCAGCAAGTGCACTGGGTCGTCCAAGTAATAAACCTTACGCGAGTAAGGGTCGATCCCACGGAGATTGTTGGTATGAAGCAAGCTATGGTCATCTTGTAAATCTTAGTCAGGCAGACTCAAATGGTTATGGATGATATATGAATAAAGCATAAAGATAAAGATAGAGATACTTATTTAATTCATTGGTGAGAACTTCAGATAAGCGAATGGAGATGCTTTGTCCCTTCCGTCTCTCTGCTTTCCTACTGTCTTCATCCAATCCTTCTTACTCCTTTCCATGGCAAGCTGTATGTAGGGTTTCACCGTTGTCAGTGGCTACCTCCCATCCTCTTAGTGAAAATGTTCAACGCACCCTGTCACGGCACGACTAATCATCTGTCGGTTCTCAATCAGGTTGGAATAGAATCCAGTGATTCTTTTGCGTTTGTCACTAACGCCCAGCCTTCAGGAGTTTGAAGCTCGTCACAGTCATTCAATCATTGAATCCTACTCAGAATACCACAGACAAGGTTTAGACCTTCCGGATTCTCTTGAATGCCGCCATCAGTTCTAGCTTATACCACGAAGATTCCGATTAAGGAATCCAAGAGATAAACATTCAAGCCTTGTTTGCATGTAGAACGGGAGTGGTTGTCAGGCACGCGTTCATAAGTGAGAATGATGATGAGCGTCACATAATCATCACATTCATCAAGTTCTTGAGTGCGAATGAATATCTTGGAATAAGAACAAGCCGAATTGAATAGAAGAACAATAGTAATTGCATTAATACTCGAGGTACAGCAGAGCTCCACACCTTAACCTATGGTGTGTAGAAACTCCACCGTTGAAAATACATAAGTGATAATAGTGATCATTGGCTTCGGCCCCAGAGAGGGAACCAGAAGAACCAAGATCGATCCTAAGATCTAAAGTGATCAAAAGATGAAAATACAATAGCAAAAGGTCCTATTTGTAGAGAACTAGTAGCCTAGGGTTTACAGAAATGAGTAAATGACATAAAAATCCACTTCCGGGCCCACTTGGTGTGTGCTTGGGCTGAGCATTGAAGCATTTTCGTGTAGAGACTTCTCTTGGAGTTAAACGCCAGCTTTTATGCCAGTTTGGGCGTTTAACTCCCATTCTTGTGCCAGTTCCGGCGTTTAACGCCGGGCAGTTTTGAGCTGATTTGGAACACTGGTTTGGGCCATCAAATATTGGGCAAAGTATGGACTATTATACATTTCTGAAAAGCCCAGGATGTCTACTTTCCAACTCCGTTGAAAGCGCGCCAATTGGGCTTCTGTAGCTCCAGAAAATCCACTTCGAGTGTAGGGAGGTCAGAATCCAACAGCATCTGTAGTCCTTTTCAGCCTCTAAATCAGATTTTTGCTCAGGTCCCTCAATTTCAGCCAGAAAATACCTGAAATCATAGAAAAACACACAAACTCATAGTAAAGTCCAGAAAAGTGAATTTTAACTAAAAACTAATAAAAATATACTAAAAACTAACTAAAACATACTAAAAATAATGCCAAAAAGCGTATAAATTATCCGCTCATCAAGCACCCAGGTATAACTCATACTCTGATTCTACTCAATACCTGCTTAATACCCTTGGTACCCCCCACCCTCCGAGGACGAAGGATTAGCAGCAATTTCAGTCCCACAAGTCAGACACACCAGCTCTGGCCGCTATACACCTGCCGGACACGTCGGCTCCGACCAACACAGAAGATCTCGACCGAGATCGACCTACAGTTTCAGGTAACCCTCGGAACATTGGCGCCGTTGCCAGGGACCTGGAAGTCATCCCAACACCATGGCGGACAACCATGACAACGACCACGACTCAGATTTGGAAGATAGAACGCTACACAAGAACACGGATGCTATACTTAAAGATACTCCGAAACCCAATGGAGACAAAAATTCATCAAATCCAGGGGTGATAGAAGCACTTCAAAATCGATTAAAGCAACTTGAGAAAGAAGCCCAACATCAATGCGAAAGATTTCAAACTTCCGGATATGACTCTGTATGACGGCACCTCAGACCCCAACCACCATCTCAGCAACTTCAGAAGTAGAATGTACCTCACTGACGCCTCAGATGCAGTCCGCTACAAAGCCTTTTCAACAACTCTTTCCAAGACAGCCATTAGATGGTTCGACAACCTACCTCCAAAATCCATCTCGAGTTTCGACGAGCTGGCCAAAAAGTTCTTGGCCTGATTTTCCATACAAAAGGACAAAGCCAAACACGCACCCAGCCTACTAGGGATCAAGCAAGGAGATCGGGAGAATCTTCGTAACTACATAGAAAGATTTAACAAAACATGCATGGACATACAAAGTCTACCAACAAAAGCTTCCATCATGGGCCTCATAAATGGCCTACGAGAAGGACCATATAGCCAATCTATATCAAAGAAGTACCCGGCATCCCTAGACGAAGTACAAGAACGGGCGCAAAAGTACATCAACATGGAGAAGAATTCTCGACTTGGGGAAGCCTCGAGGTTCGGTTCTGCGTACCGAGATAAAGATAAAGAATCCAAGAAAAAAGAAGATCGCTCTGGAGAGAAAATAAAAAATATCATAACTACACCCCTCTTAGGGTATCCTTGGTAGATATTTACAAAGAGGTCTGCCATACGAAAAAAATACCCCCAGCCCGGCCACTTAAAGGTAAAAGGGGAGGAGAAAATCGGAACGAATACTGTGAGTATCATCGAGTCCGAGGACATTCCACCAACGAATGCTTTGACTTGAAAAACGTCATTGAGAAATTAGTAAGGGAAGGAAAACTAGACCGGTTCCTAGCCAATTGGGACAAAGAACCGAGAAAAAGAAGAAGGGGTGAAGATGTCGGACGATCTAAACGATCACCCCGCACACCGGAAAGACATGTCCACGTGATACACGGCGGATTTGCTGGAGGAGGAATCTCCAAATCATCCCGCAAGCGACACCTCAAAGAAGTATACCATGTCGAAGACAAGAAGGAGGCACCAGACATCCCAGCAATCACGTTTACCAAAGAAGATGCATCCGGAATCATCTCAGGACACGACGACCCCATAGTCATCAAAATCATATTGGCAAACGCCAACCTCCACTGTATATTAATTGACCAAGGAAGCTCCGCCGACATCTTATTCAAAATTGCCTTCGACAAGCTCGGCTTAGAAGAAAAAGAACTAAGAGCATACCCGAACAGCCTGTTCGGACTTGGGGATACCCCAGTACAACCACTGGGATATGTATCGTTACATACAACCTTCGGAAAGGGGAACCAATCCAGAACACTCAAGATAGACTATATCGTGGTCGACGTAAGCTCAGCCTACAATGCCTTAATAGGTCGGACAACGTTAAATCAACTCGGCGCAGTAGTTTCAACTCCACATCTATGTATGAAATTCCCAACTGCAGAAGGGATAGCTACAATAAAAGCAGATCAAAAGATGGCACGTCGCTATTATAACGAAAGTCTAAACCTCTGAGGCGAAGGAGGAGAGTTCCACACAATCAAACTCGGCGGAGATCAAAGACGAGAAGAGCGCCACCCACGACCTGAAGGAGAAATAGAAAGAGTCCAGATCGGAGATACCCTGGATAAAACAACTAATATTGGCACGATCCTGAAAGGAGACGCAAAGGAATCACTAATACGGTTCCTACAAGATAATGTTGATCTCTTCGCATGGAAAGCTGCCGACATGCCAGGCATAGATCCCGAACTAATGAGCCACAAGTTGGCAGTCTACCCGGGATCCCAGCCGATACAACAAAGACGAAGAAAACTCGGGCCAGAACGGTCTCAGGCTGTAGAAGAACAAGTACAAGCACTACTAGAGGCAGGGTTCATAAGAGAAGTTAAATACCCACTATGGCTAGCAAACGTTGTCTTGGTGAGAAAGTCAAATGGGAAATGGCGAATGTGCACCGACTACACCGACCTCAACAAAGCCTGCCCAAAAGACCCTTATCCACTCCCAAGCATTGATGCTCTAGTAGATGCCTCATCGGGATATAAGTATCTCTCGTTCATGGATGCATACTCAGGCTACAACCAGATCCCAATGTATCCACCGAATCAAGAAAAAACATCGTTTCTCACACCAAAAGCAAATTATTGCTACATCGTAATGCCTTTCGGCCTTAAGAATGCGGGAGCCACTTATCAAAGGCTAATGAACAAAGTCTTCTCAGACCACATCAGAAAAATCATGGAGGTCTATGTGGATGACATGTTGATAAAGACACAAAGTGAAGAAACATTACTAACCGACTTGGCTCAAGTGTTCAACACCATACGAAAGCATGGCATGCGACTCAACCCGGCTAAATGCACTTTCGCAGTGGAAGCAGGTGAATTCTTGGGCTTTATGCTCACACAAAGAGGAATCGAGGCAAATCCAGATAAGTGTTAGGCCATACTCAACATGAAAAGCCCGACCTGCGTCAAAGAGGTACAACAACTCAATGAAAGATTGGCGGCCTTGTCCAGATTCCTAGCAGGGTCAGCAATAAGATCCTTCCCCTTCTACGCTACCTTAAGGAAGGGAAAGAACTTCGAGTGGACAACGGAATGTGAACAAGCCTTTCGAGACTTCAAAGAATTCTTGGGACAGCCCCCCATCCTATCTCGACCACAAGAAGGAGAACCACTCATACTGTACCTCGCAGTAGGAACTCGAACAATAGCCTCAGCACTAATTAGAGAAGATGAAAGGGGACAACAACCCATCTACTTCATTATTAAAGCACTACAGGGGTCAGAGCTGAACTACCAGAAAGTAGAGAAGTTTGCCTACGCTCTGATACTCGCATCCCGACGACTTCGCCCATACTTCCAAGCGCACACCATCAAAGTTCGGACCAACCAGCCCATAAAAGGGATATTGGAGAAAACAGATCTAGCATGAAGAATCCTACAGTGGGCAATCGAGTTATCCAAGTTCGACCTCCAATACGAGACGCGGACAGCCATCAAATCACAATACCTAGTCGACTTCATTGCAGAATTAACAGACACCACGGAAATCCCCATAGAGTGGAGCATATACATGGACGGTTCCTCGAATAAAAATGGAAGCGGTGCAGGTGTGATAATCGAAAGCAACCAAGGAACCCAACTTGAGCTATCCCTGAAATTCGGATTCCCGGCCTCAAATAACCAGGCAGAATATGAAGCGTTATTAGCTGGTTTGAAGCTGGCTAGGGAAGTTGGAGCTCAGAAACTCAACATCTACAGTGACTCACAAGTTGTTACCTCGCAAATAACGGGAAGCTACCAAGCCAAAGATCCTACCATGAAAAAATATTTGGATAAAACTAAAGAACAGCTCGGACAACTCGGGGAATATAGGATCTGCCACATACCCCGCGAGCAAAATACCCGAGCTGACGCACTCTCAAAACTAACCAGCACCAAACCAGGGGGCAACAATAGAAGCCTCATCCAGGAAATACTGCAGAACCCATCAATATCGGAAGAAGAAAAAATCCTAGCCATAACAGGTCGGGATCAAGGATGGATGACCCCCATAATTAACTACCTCAAAACAGAAACGCTCCCCACAAATGAAAAGGAGGCAAAGAGGTTAAAAAGGGAGGCACAGTACTACACTATCATAAACAACACCCTATACAAAAGAGGGATCTCAACACCATTGTTAAAATGCGTACCGACCTCCAATACAAAGGAAGTCTTGGAGGAAATATACAGCGGCATTTGTGGCAATCATCTCGGAGCGCAAGCTCTCACCAAAAAGGTACTACGGGCGGGATTCTATTGGCCAACTCTACAAAAGGAAGCTACCGAATTTGTAAAGACATGCCCACCACGTCAGAAGCATGCCAACTTTCACATCGCCCCGCCGGAAAAGCTCATCAGCGTAACCTCACCCTGGCCATTTGCAAAGTGGGGACTCGATCTTCTCGGACCCTTTCCCCAGGGATCGGGACAAGTCAAGTTCCTCATAGTAGGGGTAGACTACTTCATAAAATGGATCGAGGCAGAACCCCTAGCCAACACCACTGCTCAAAGAAGTCAGAAATTTCTATACAGGAACATTATTACAAGGTTCGGGGTTCCATACTCCATCACCACGGATAATGGCACCCAATTCACAGATGCAGGCTTCAGAAAACTAGTAGCCGACTTGAACATAAAACACCAGTTCACCTCCGTCGAACATCCCCAAGCCAATGGACAAGCCGAAGCAGCCAACGAAGTCGTATTGGCCGGGCTGAAACGGAGACTACAAGAAGCAAAGGGAGCTTGGGCCGAGGAACTTCCACAAGTCCTATGGACATATCGAACAACTCCACATTCCACTACAAACGAATCACCATTTCGATTAACATATGGAGTGGAGGCAATGATTCCAATAGAAGTTGAGGAAGGGTCTCCCCGAGTAGTACACTACAATGAACAAACCAACTCTCAACTTCAAAGAGAAGAGCTCGACCTACTTCCAAAAATCCAAGAGAGAGCTCGGATAAGAGAAGAAGCACTAAAGTGACGAATGGCTTCCAGATATAATCAAAAGGTAGTGCTAAGGAGTTTCACTGAGAATGATCTCATCTTAATCCGAAATGATATTGGAATAACTCGACCCGGAGAAGGAAAGCTGGCAGCCAACTGGAAAGGACCCTACCGAGTCACAGAGGTACTTGGGAAGGGCTACTACAGACTATCCGAACTCGAGGGACGAAAACTCCCTAGATCATGGCATGCCTGTAACCTAAGAAGGTACTATAGTTAGATAAAAGTCTCATCACAAGATGCACTCTTTTTTTCTGAAAAGGTTTTTTAATGAGGCGTCAAGATTGAGATTTAATCCAACTTAAGGGTATGAAAAACTCCCGCCTATATATATTTGCACTTTCTTTAAATAAAATACATTTCAGATATTCTACAATTTCTCAAGACGCATTAATCTGAAGTATTCATCGTTCGATTATAAAGCAACGGATCGAACAGAAAGTGAAGAACAGATTCACTATACGATCTCGATAGGAATGATCGACCGACAAAGGTGAAAACGCGATTCACCTAAAGGTCGATTAAACTAGGACAGAAACCACAATCTACAAATCGGCAAAAGATGAACACAGAATAATGCAAGAAGTTATCGAAAGTGATCCCAAAAAGAGCCTGCCGAGGTCTTATGGATTGCTATATAATAACTTAAAAAGACTGGTCGACACTAAAAAGTCGGACCAAGTCAATCCAAGTTATCAGCATATCCCTGGAAAGAGGTCTGGCTAACCCTATTAAAGAGGAATTGCTATAACTTTGAAGAGATCGACCTAACGAAGTCGGTCTCCTACGAAGACAAGTTGTAAAAGTAATCCCTGAAAGAGACCTAACAAAGGTCCAAGAAAGAGGATTACAAAAACAACTTAGTAGAGATCGACCTAACGAAGTCGGTCTCCTACAAAGACAAGTTGTAAAAGTAATCCCTGAAAGAGACCTAATAAAGGTCCAAGAAAGAGGATTACAAAAACAACTTAGAAGAGATCGACCTAACGAAGTCGGTCTCCTACAAAGACAAGTTGTAAACGTAATCCCTGAAAGAGACCTAATAAAGGTCCAAGAAAGAGGATTACAAAAATAACTTAGAAGAGATCGACCTAACGAAGTCGGTCTCCTACAAAGACAAGTTGTAAAAGTAATCCCTGAAAGAGACCTAATAAAGGTCCAAGAAAGAGGATTACAAAAACAACTTAGAAGAGATCGACCTAACGAAGTCGGTCTCCTACAAAGACAAGTTGTAAAAATAATCCCTGAAAGAGACCTAATAAAGGTCCAAGAAAAAGGATTACAAAAACAACTTAGAAGAGATCGACCTAACGAAGTCGGTCTCCTACAAAACAAGTTGTAAAAGTAATCCCTGAAAGAGACCTAACAATGGTCCAAGAAAGAGGATTACAAAAACAACTAGGAAAAGATCGACCTAATGAAGTCAATCTCCTACAAAGATAAGTTATAAAAGTAAATCCCTTAAAAAGACCTGACAAAGGTCCGGAAAAGAGGATTACAAAAATAACTTAGAAGGGGACCAACATAAAGAAATCGGTTATAAGGCGCTAAAAATACAAACAAAAGCGAGGAAACCGAGAAACAAGTCGGACCCCCCACAGTCACGACCTCAAAAGGATCCAAGCTACAAACAATAAGTACGAAAGTAATTTAAAGAGGCCAAGCAGCAAGATTCCAACAGATACCCTGTTAAAGCACAATGAAAGCATAGTATGATAAAGCTTCAAGAGGCCACCAAAATCAACCTCAGAGAAACCATTTTGTTTTCAAAATAAAGTTGCTAAAATAGCAACTGGAGTATCAACAGTCAATAAAACATCATTCACAAAAAAGAGTTCAAAGCCCACAAACCGGGCTATTTACACAAATACTTAAAGGAGATCAACTAAGATCTGGAGCCTTCCCGGCAGCATCAGTACGGGGAGAAGGAGGGCAAGTATGAATAGGCACAGCATCTACAGTTCCATCATCCCGGTTCAGAATCTGGCAATCCGAATCGGACGTAACGGGAGGAACTGAGGAGGTTGACACTTTAAGAGAAGGCACTGGGGGAGGGTCAGCATCATCATCATCTTGGTCATCAGGGACAATTTTACCATCCCTCACAACATTGTCCAGGCTGACGAGAGTCAAGTCGGCATCGGGAGCAACAATCCGGAACTGCTCCATTAGGTTCTCAGAGGCGGCAGTTACGCTGCCCACAAGGTGACCCTGAAGCTCGGCATAATTAACCCGAGCAGTTTCCAAATCATCCCGGAGATGCATCAACTCCCTATAAGCTGGGACATAGCTATCCTTATGATTCAGTGCCATGTCCTCAGCCAACTTCAAAGAAGCAGCCAAGGCAATAGAGCTAGCCTTCTCACCCTCCAGCTCCTTCTCCACCTTCGCCAACTTCCTCCAACTCATCCTTCAGACCCTTGATCCGATCAAATTCTGACTTGGCCTCCTCCATGAAGGATTTTGTGGCATGAATCAAAATCCCCTGAATTGTTCGGAAAATAGCCGAACCCATATGAGCCATCTTCACACTACTTTTGGTGATAAAATCCAGATGCTGAAGAAGAGACACGTCGTCCATGGAAAGCCCACCATAGGGGGCAATTTGCTGGTCAACAAACTCGATAGCATCAAAGTCCGGGGCATCCAGGTTAAAAGGCTCGGATGTTTTTTGCTTTTTCAAGGGAGGGACACCAGAAGCAACGGCAGAAGTCTGTGGAGGATCGACCTGATGAAACCGAGGAGTAGGAATTACTTTCCTCGGCCCGAGAGAACTCGGTACAGGAGGCTTCACTGGGATCTGAGAAGACCCCTCGCCGGCCACTTTGGCTGAGATGTTCAGAGCAGCAGTTGCTTTCTTTGCCCTTTTAAAAGCCTTCATGGAGTCGTTATTCTTTGACATCTCTACAAATACAGAAATAGCCACAACAAAGAGTTACGGTCACAAACAAGAGGAAGAAAAAATTAAGAAACAAGTATAGGAGACAAGTCAGACAAATACCCAAAACAGTCCGAACCAAGGATGGGTCATTCAAAAACCTTTTTGTATCAAGATGGGGTGGTTTCCCCCATAGATCCTCAAGAACAACAACAAAGGCACGCTCAACATCACCAAGCATCTCCCAGGTATAACGAGACACTTTCACATTCCTCTGCCACTATAGAGGGAAAGAAGGCTCATCATTTTCATCAAGAAAAAAGGGCGGGGCCCCTCGACAGCACGAACCTTAAAGAAGTAATTCTTGAAGTCCTTAAAGGACTCATCATACATAGAAAAAACTTTGTGGCCCTGGGCGGACCTGAAGGAAACCCAGGAAGCTTTCTTTTTTGAAGAACCGCCAGGCTTGGCAGAAACAAACAAATAAAGGAAAAGAGTCTGGGAAGGTGTTACATCTAATTCACGACAGAGAAGTTGAAAAATTTTAATAAAACCCCAGGAATTAGGGTGAAGCTGGGATGGGGCAATATTACACGACCACAACAGGTCGGTCTCGAAAGCAGTAAAAGAAAAAGTAACTTTCAACTGGCTGAAGAAGTATTCATAGGCATAGAAGAAGGGACGCTCCCTCTCAATGGAAGTCGGAAAACAAACTCTCTCATCAGAATCAGGAGCAACAAGCTCGTAATCCTCCTCACGGGCATTGTTACCACAAATCCTATGGCGCTTCCTCAGCTCGGTGCAAAACTCAGCATCCACAACAGAAACACACAACAAAACAAGGGAGTCCAGCCAATCGGACATCCCCTCGAGAACTCTAGAAGAATCTCTACAATGTTATTGCGAGAAGACATGAGGCCAACTAACCCTACAAGTAAGAAAAAAGATGGGGTTACCACAAATATCTCGGACAAAGGGAGAAAACAACTCGGTCAATACTTTTCAGGCGATGGAACAAAGAAAAGGAAAACCCCAAGACTCAAACCAAAGTCTTGGGGCATTCTTTGGAGGCAGTAACAAAGCAAGATTTCCAGGAAAAATCTACAGCTTTCATCCCAGCATTTCTCAGAAAGAATTCAAAACAACAAACACTTTTCATCACAGAAAAACACAAAAAATCATTACAAGTCTACCAAGCAAAAAGTATTCCCAAACATCAAGCACGCCAAGCAGAGACCATTAAAGATGCAACCTTTTTCAAGATCAGACAAAAAGCAATCTTCAAAAGCGAGGAACAGATGCAGATTTTCTATCGGTATCAGACAGGAAACAACCAGAAGCAACAATAAAACCCTAGAAAGCCTCGACAGAAATGCCAAGAAAATCCATAAGAGAAAGATAGGAAAAACATGTTACAGCGACAAGCAAATACAAAACCACGAAAAGATTCAAACTTTCAAACATGCAAAATCAAAACTTCACCAAAAAACTGAAGACGAAGCTACGAAAGAAGCAAGAAAGCTAGTACCAACCTGGAAAGAGCAGCAAGCTTCAAAGAAACTGAAGATGGAAAACAAAATCTGGGAACGCCTTCTCACAAGCAAAAGAAAGAACGCGAACAAGAGCAATGTCGCAGGAAGAAACGCAAAACTCCAGGCTCCAGAAATGCCAAACGACACCGTAACACAAAGAAAGCAGAAGCGCAAACAAAAAATAGAGAGCGGAGAGAGCGGAGAAAAGAAGTTACGAAAAGGGCAAAAGGAGAGAAACCGTTTCTGGGTTTTCAAAATCGAAATAAAGAGCCAAAGGGAAACGGGGCAATTAATGCTCAAATTAAAGAAGGCATTAAACCCTCGCACGTTCCTAAAAAAGCGCCGATATAAAAGCGCACGTCTTTTAGAAGAAACGTTCTACATTCAAAAGCTACTACAAAGGAGTCAACAAAATACTTGAGTTTGGCTTCACCAAAGGAAGACCGAAGTCAAAGACTCGATCTCAAAAAGAAGACCGAGCTCAAGCAGGGGCACTGTTCATATCCTGGGTCGAGTTGTCCAACCCGGAATGTTCTACAGACAAAGCGACCGACCTCTTCAGGTCAGGACAACCCGACCTCTTCTCAAAGAGCTCGGTCAAGTCACAAGAAAGCCCAAACAAAGGGCCCAAATAGAGGAACACGCCCCAGATCCTAAGGCAGCCCAAGCTTACAAGAGAAGGGCGATTCCCTTAAAGATAAGATGACCTCTCTTAAAAGATAAAGATAAAGATAAGATAAGATAACTAACTTATCTTATCCAAAAAGGTCACTCCACACCATTATAAATACACTGGAGCACCCAGGTATAACTCAGACTCTGATTCTACTCAATATCTGCTTAATACCCTTGCTAACTTAAGCATCGGAGTCCCTTTCAGGTACCCCCCACCCTCCGAGGACGAAGGATCAGCAGCACTTTCAGTCCCACAAGTCGGACACACCAGCTCAGGCCACTATACACCTGCCGGACATGTCGGCTCTGACCAACACAGAAGATCTCGACCGAGATCGACCTACAGTTTCAGGTAACCCTCGGAACATATTCCTTGTTTTGATCTTAGTTTTTCATGTTTAATTTCATTCTGTTGTTTTTCTCTCTCTTCATTAAAAATTCAAAAATTTCAAAATTATGTCCTTTCAAGTCAATAATACAAAGAATTGAAGATTCAGAACATACAGTAGAGGAATCACAGAGAAAAAGCTGGATGTTTAAAACGCCTAGTAAATAAGGATTTTCGGCGTTTAAACGCAGCCAGGGCACGTAGGTGGGCGTTTAACGCCCAAGGAGGTAGCCAAGTGGGCGTTAAACGCCAGAATGGATACCATTCTGGGCGTTTAACACCAGGATAACACCATGGAGGTAATTTTGTTTTCAATTCAAATCTTTTTCAATTTTTCAAGTTTTAAAACTAATTTTTCAAAATCTTATCTTTTTCATTTTTCTTTTGATATTTTCGAAAATCCTTGCTAACAATTAATGTTGTGATTCAAAAATTTCAAGTTTGTTACTTTCTTGTTAAGAAAGGTTCAATATTTGAATTTTAGAATCATATCTTTTAATTTCTTGTTAGTCAAGCCATCAATTTTAAAAAAAATCAAATCTTTTTTTATTGTTTTTCAATCATATCTTTTCAATCATATCTTTTTTTTAAATATAAATCTTTTTCAATCATATCTTTTTAAATTTTAATTTAAAAAATCTTTTCTAACTTCTTATCTTTTCAAAATTGATTTTCAAATTTTCTTCAACTAATTACTATTTCTTATCTTTTTCAAAACCACCTAACTATTTCTTTCACTTATCATTTTCGAAAATCATCTTCCACTTTTTAAAAAATCTTTTTAATTAACTAACTGTTTTAAATTTTAATCCTTCTCTTAATTTTTGAACACTAACTAGTTTTTAAAACAAAAACAAAAATATTTTTTTTCTTTTAACTAATTTTTCGAATTTCTCTTCTCTCCCATCTCTTTCTATTTCATCATTAACACTTATCATCTTTTAACAATTCGGACCCCCTCCCTCTCTATAAGTTCAAATTCTTCTCTCTACCTCATCCTTCTATTCTTCTTTTCCTCTGACACATCAAGGAATCTCTATATTGTGACATAGATGATTTCATACTTTCTTTGTTTTCTTCTCTTTTATATAAGCAGGAACAAAGATAAAGGCATTCTTGCTGATCCTGAACATGAAAGGACTCTAAAGAGAAAGCTAAGAGCAGCTAAAGCACAACTCTCTAAAGAGGACCTGACAGAAATTTTTGAAAAGGAGGCAAACAAAACAGACATGGCCGAACCCAACAACAACAATGCAAGAAAGATGCTTGGTGACTATGCTGCACCAACTTCCAACTTCTATGGAAGAAGCTTCTCAATTCCTGCCATTGGATAAAACAACTTTGAGCTTAAGCCTCAATTAGTTTCTCTAATGCAGCAGAACTGCAAGTTTCATGGACTTCCATCAGAAGATCCTCATCAGTTCTTATTTAAATTCTTGCATATCTGTGATACTGTTAAGACCAATGGGGTTGATCCCGAGGTCTACAAACTTATGCTTTTCCCTTTTGCTATAAGAGACAGAGCTAGGACATGGTTGGATTCACAACCTAGAGAAAGCCTGAACTCTTGGGACAAGCTGGTCAATGCTTTCTTGACCAAATTTTTTCCACCTCAAAAGATGAGTAAGCTAAGAGTGGATGTCCAAACCTTCAGACAGAAGGAAGGTGAATCCCTCTAAGGCCACTCTTAGTTTTATGAATGAAACAAAGTCCTCCATCAAAAATTTGGAGGGACAAGTGGGTCAGCTAAGTAAAAGAGTTACTGAAACTCTTCCTAGTATTCTCCCAAGCAATATAGAAGAGAATCCAAAAAGAGAGTGCAAGGCCATCTACACGTCCAACATGGCCGAACCTGTAGAGGAGGGAAAGGTAGTGATTCCCAATGAGGAAGACCTCATGGGATGTCCACTGGCCAACAAGAAGTTCCCTATTGAGGAACCAAAGGAGTCTGAGGCTCATCTAGAGACCATAGAGATTCCACTGAACTTACTACTACCATTCATGAGCTCTGACAAATATTCTTCCTCTAAAGAGGACGAAAATGTTACTAAAGAGCAAGTTGCTCAATATCTAGGAGCAATCATGAAGCTAAATGCCAAATTATTTGGTAATGAGACTTGGGAGGATGAACCTCCATTACTCATTAATGAACTAAATGCCTTGGCTCAGCTGAAGATACCTCAAAAGAAACCGGATCCCAGAAGGTTCTTAATACCTTGCACCATTGGCACCATGACCTTTGAGAAGGCTCTGTGTGACCTGGGATCAAGTGTAAACCTCATGTCACTCTCTATAATGGAAAAACTAGGGATCTTTGAGGTACAAGCTGCAAGAATCTCACTGGAGATGGCAGACAAATCAACGAAACAGGTTTATGGACTTGTAGAGGATGTCTTGGTAAAAGTTGAAGGCCTTTACATCCCTGCTAACTTCATAATCCTAGACACTGGGAAGGATGAGGATGAATCCATTATCCTTGGAAGACCCTTCCTAATCACAGCAAAAGCTGTGATTGATGTAGACAGAGGAGAGTTAGTCCTTCAAGTGAATGAGGACTACCTTGTGTTTAAGGCACAAGGATCTTCTTCTGTAAACATAAGGAAGAAGCATGAAAAGCTTCATTCAATTCTCTCCATGCAGAATCAAGCAAAGCCCTCACATTCAAACTCTAAGTTTGGTGTTGGGAGGCCACAATCATGCTCTGAGCACCTGTGAAGCTCTGTAAGAGCTTCCTGTCAAGCTATTGACATTAAAGAAGCGTTTATTGGGAGGCAACCCAATTTTATTTATCTATATTATTTACTCATTCATTTTATTTTCCATTGTTATTTTATGTTTTCTTTAGGATGATGATCATGTGGAGTCACAAAAACAATTGCAAAAATTAAAGCAAAATCAAAAACAGCATCAAAAATAGCACACCCTGGAGGACGAGCTTACTGGCGTTTAAACGCCAGTAAGGATACCAAAATGGGCATTTAACGCCCAGCCTGGCAGCTTTCTGGGCGTTTAAACGCCAGAAATGGGCAGTAGTCTGGCGTTTAAATGCCAGAACTGACAGGCAAACTGGCATTTAAACGCCAGTAAAGGTATAAAAATGGGTGTTTAAACGCCCAGTCTGGCACCTTTCTGGGAGTTTAAACGCCAGAATAGGGCAGCAGACTGGTGTTTAAACGCCAGAAAAGGACAGCAAACTGGCATTTAAACACCAGAAAAGGGCATCAACTCGGCGTTTAAACGCCAGGATTAGCACTCAGAGGGCATTTACACGCTAGAATGGTGCAGGGATGAGAAATCCTTGACACCTCAGGATCTGTAGACCCCACAAGATCCCCACCTACCCCACCTCACTCTCTCTCCTCTTCACACTTCTCCATAACACTCTACCCAAAACACCACTCACCTATCAAATCTTACCCTCTTCCATATATTCTCTTCACCACTCACATCTATTCCCTACTTCCCATAAACCTATCATACAAACCACCTACCCCCACCCACTCAAATTCAAACCATTTCCCTCCCAAACCCACCCCTTCTCACACGAACCAACTTCCTCTCTTACCCTATAAATACCCCTCCTTACTCCTTCATTTTCACACCTCACATACACTCAAAACCCCCTTTGGCCAAACCCTCTCAAGCCTCAATCTCCCACTTTTCTTCTTCTTCCACTCTCTTCTTTCTTCTTTTGCTCGAGAACGAGCAAACATTTTAAGTTTGGTGTTGGAAAAAGCGTTGCTTTTTTTTCAATAACCATTAATGGCACCTAAGGCCAGAGAAACCTCTAGAAAGAGGAAGGGGAAGGCAATTGCTTCCACCTCCGAGTCATGGGAGATGGAAAGATTCATTTCAAAGGTCCATCAAGACCACTTCTATGAAGTTGTGGCAAAAAAGAAGGTAATCCCTGAGGTCCCCTTCAAGCTCAAAAAGAGCGAATATCCGGAGATCCGACTTGATATTAGGAGAAGAGGATGGGAAGTTCTCACCAATCCCATTCAACAAGTCAGAATCTTAATGGTTCAAGAGGTCTATGCTAATGCATGGATCACCAAGAACCATGATCAAAGTGTGAACCCAAACCCAAAGAATTGGCTTACAATGGTTCGAGGGAAATACTTAGATTTCAGTCCGGAAAATGTAAGGCTGGCATTCAACTTTCCAATGATGCAAGGAGATGCATACCCCTACACTAGAAGGGTCAACTTTGATCAAAGGTTAGACCAAGTCCTCATGGACATATGTGTAAAAGGAGCTCAATGGAAGAGAGACTCCAAAGGCAAGCCAGTTCAACTAAGAAGGCTTGACCTTAAGCCTGTGGCTAGAGGATGGTGGGAGTTCATTCAACGATCTATCATTCCTACTAGTAACCGATCTGAAGTAACTGTGGACCAGGCTATCATGATCCATAGCATCATGATTGGAGAGGAAGTGGAAGTTCATGAGATCATACCTCTAGAAATGTACAAAGTGGCTGACAAGCCCTCCACTTTGGCAAGGTTAGCCTTCCCTCATCTCATCTGTCACCTATGCAATTTAGCTGAAATTATCATAGAGGAAGACACCCTCATTGAAGAGGACAAGCCCATCACTAAAAAGAGGATGGAGCAAACAAGAGAGCCCACTCATGGACCTCAACAAACACATGAGGAAGTTCCTCATCAAGAAATCCCTGAGATACCTCAAAGGATGCATTTTCCTCCACACAACTATTGGGAGCAACTCAACACTTCTCTAGGAGATTTGAGTTCCAATATGGAGCAACTAAGGATGGAGCACCAAGAGCATTTCATCATCCTCCATGAAATTAGAGAAGACCAAAGAGCCATGAGGAAAGAGCAACAAAGGCAAGGAAGAGACATTGAGGAGCTCAAGCACTCCATAAGATCTTCAAGAGGAAGAACTAGCCACCATCACTAAGGTGGACTCGTTCTTTAATTTTCTTGTTCTTATTTTTCTGTTTTTCGATTTTAATGCTTTATATTTTTCTATGTTTGTGTCTTTATTACATGATCATTAGTGTTTAGTGTCTATGTCTTAAAGCTATGAATAATTCCATGAATCCTTCACTTTTCTTAAATGAAAAATGTTCCTAATTACAAAAGAACAAGAAGTACATGAATTTCAAATTTTATCTTGAAATTAGTTTAATTATTTTGATGTGATGGCAATACTTTTTGTTTTCTGAATGAATGCTTGAACAGTGCATATTTTTTATAGTGAAGTTTATGAATGTAAAATTTGTTGGCTCTTGAAAGAATGATGAAAAAAAGAGAAATGTTATTGATGATCTGAAAAATCATAAAATTGATTCTTGAAGCAAGAAAATGCAGTGAATAACAAATCTTGCGAAAAAAGTGGTGAAAATTAAAAGGAAAAAAAAGAAAGAAAAAGAAAAAAAGAAGCAAGTAGAAAAAGCCAGTAGCCCTTTAAACCAAAAGGCAAGGGTAAAGAGGATCCAAGGCTTTGAGTACTAATGGATAGGAGGGCCCAAAGGAATAAAATCCTGGCCTAAGCGGCTAAATCAAGCTGTCCCTAACCATATGCTTGTGGCATGAAGGTCCAAGTGAAAAGCTTGAGACTGAGTGGTTAAAGTCATGATCCAAAGCAAAAAAGAGTGTGCTCAAGAACTCTGGACACCTCTAACTGGGGACTTTAGCAAAGTTGAGTCACAATCTGAAAGGGTTCACCCAGTTATGTGTCTGTGGCATTTATGTATCCGGTGGTAATACTGGAAAACTGATGAGCGGATAATTTATACGCTTTTTGGCATTGTTTTTAGGTAGTTTCTAGTAGGATCTAGCTACTTTTAGGGATGTTTTCATTAGTTTTTATGCAAAATTCACATTTCTGGACTTTACTATGAGTTTGTGTGTTTTTAGTGATTTCAGGTACTTTCTGGCTGAAATTGAGGGACCTGAGCAAAACTCTGATTCAGGCTGAAAAAGGATTGCTGATGCTATTGGATTCTGACCTCCCTGTACTCAAAATGAATTTTCTGGAGCTACAGAACTCTAAATAGTGCTCTCTTAACGGTGTTGGAAAGTAGACATCCAGAGCTTTCCAGAAATATAAAATAGTTCATACTTTATTCAAATCAAGATGATGCAAACTGGCGTTCAACGCCAGTTCCATGCTGCATTCTGGAGTAAAACGCTAGAAACACGTCACAAACCAGAGTTAAACGCCAAACAGACGTTACAACTTGGTGTTTAACTCCAGAAGAAGCCTCTGCACGTGTAAAGCTCAAGCTCAGCCCAAGCACGCATCAAAGTGGGCTCCGGAAGTGGATTTCTGCATTTAGACTTATTTCTGTAAACCCTAGTAGCCAGTCTAGTATAAATAGGACTTTTTACTATTGTATTTTCATCTGGGATTTTACATCTTTGATCACATTTTGGGGGCTGGTCATTTGGCCATGCCTGGACCATCACTTATGTATTTTCAACGGTAGAGTTTCTACACACCATAGATTAAGGGTGTGGAGCTCTGCTGTACCTCGAGTTTCAATGCAATTACTACTATTTTCTATTCAATTCAGCTTATCCCTATTCTAAGATTTTCGTTGCACTTCAACCTGATGGATGGGATGATCCGTGACACTCATCATCATCCATCCTTATGAACACGTGACTGATAACCACTTCTGTTCTACTTTAGACCGAGCGCATATCTCTTGGGTTCCTTAATCAGAATCTTCGTGGTATAAGCTAGAACCCTTTGGCGGCCATTCTTGAGAATCCGAAAAGTCTAAACCTTGTCTGTGGTATTCCGAGTAGGATTCAGGGATCGAATGACTGTGACGAGCTTCAAACTCGCGATTGGTGGGCGTAGTGACAAACGCAAAAGAATCAATGGATTCTATTCCGACATGATCGAGAACCGACAGATGATTAGCCATGTTATGACAAGAGCATTAGGACCTTTTTCACTGAGAGGATGGGAAGTAGCCATTGACAACGGTGATGCCCTACATACAACTTACCATGGAAAGGAGTATGAATAATTGGATGAAAGCAGTAGGAAAGCAGAGATTCAGCACGAATTAGCATCTCTATGCACTTATCTGAAATTCCTCACCATTGAATTACATAAGTATCTCTATCTTATTTTATGCTTTATTTATTATTAATTCTCGAAAACCATTATAACCATTTAAATCCGCCTAACTGAGATTTACAAGATGACCATAGCTTGCTTCATATCAACAACCTCCGTGGGATCGACCCTTACTCACGTAAGGTTTATTACTTGGATGACCCAGTGCACATGCTGGTTAGTTGTGCGAAGTTATGACAAAGTGTGATTCACGTTTGAGAGCGCTACCAAGTTTTTGGCGCCATTGTTGATGATCACAATTTTGTGCACCAAAAACAAAGTGCTTAGGGTCACGGCCAAGACTCATAAAGTAGCTGTGTTCAAGAATCAACATACTGAACTAGGAGAATCAATAACACTATCTAAATTTTAAGTTCCTAATGGATGCCAATCATTCTGAACTTCAAAGGATAAAGTGAGATGCCAAAACTGTTCAGAGGCAAAAAGCTACTAGCCCCACTCATCTAATTGGGACTAAGTTTCATTGATATTTTGAGATTTATTGTATATTCTCTTCTTTTTATCCTATTTTGTTTTCAGTTGCTTGGGGACAAGCAACAATTTAAGTTTGGTGTTGTGATGAGCGGATAATTTATACGCTTTTTGGCAATGTTTTTACATAGTTTTTAGTATATTTTAGTTAGTTTTTATTATATTTTTATTAGTTTTTATGCAAAATTTACATTTCTGGAATTTACTATGAGTTTGTGTGTTTTTCTGTGATTTCAGGTATTTTCTGGCTGAAATTCAGGAACCTGAGCAAAAAATCTGATTCAGAGGCTGAGAAAGGACTGAAGATGTTGTTGCATTCTGACCTCCCTGCACTCGAAGTGGATTTTCTGGAGCTACAGAAGCCCAATTGGTGTGCTCTCAATTGAGTTGGAAAGTAGACATCTTGGTCTTTCCAGAAGTGTATAATAGTCCATTCTTTTCCCGAGATTTGATGGCCTAAACTAGCATCCAAACGCCTACCAGAGACCCTTTTCTGGCGTAAAACGCCAGAACTGGCACCAAAGCTGGAGTTAAACGCCCAAACTGGCACCAAAACTGGCATTTAAAATCCAAGAAGAGCCTATGCACGTGAAAGCTTCAATGCTCAGCCCAAACACACACCAAGTGGGTCCCGGAAGTGGATTTCTGCACTATCTACACTTAGTTACTCATTTTCTGTAAACCTAGTTTACTAGTTTAGTATAAATAGCACCTTCTACTATTGTATTCATATCTTTAGATCATTTTGAGACTATCTTTGGATCATTTTTGATATCTTGATCATATTTTGGGGGCGGCCATTCGCCATGCCTGGACCTTCATCACTTATGTATTTTCAACAGTGGAGTTTTTACACCTCAAAGATTAAGGTGTAGAGCTCTGCTGTTCCTCATGAATTAATGCAAGTATTATTGTTTTTTTTATTCAATTCTCCCCTACTTCTCCTCTAAGATATACTTTCGTACTTAATTCAGTTAAGTCAAAATGAAGGGGTGACCCGTGACAATCACCCAATCTTCGTTACTCGCTTAGCCAAGATCCGCGTGCCTGACAACCACAAAGCGGTCTACATGATGTTCAACGTAGTCATTGGACGATAGCTGGAGTATACTCTCTTTGGTCTCTGACCCACGGATCTGAATCACCTCTCCTGACAACAGAGTATTCGAATCCGTGACATTAGAATCTTCGTGGTATAAGCTAGAATCATTTGACAGCATTCTTGAGATCCGAAAAGTCTAAACCTTGTCTGTGGTATTCCGAGTAGGATCTGGGATGCGATGACTATGACGAGCTTCAAACTCGTAACTGTTGAGCGCAGTGATAATGTGCAAAAGGATCAATGGATCTTATTCCGACACGATCGAGAACCGACAACTGATTAGCCATGCGGGAAACCATAGCGAACATGTTTTCATTGAGAGGACGGATGGTAGCCATTGACAACGGTGATCCACCAACATACAGCTTGCCATGGAAGGGAGTGCGCATGATTGGATGAGGACAATAGGAAAGTAGAGGCTCGGAGGGAACAAAGCATCTCCATACGCTTATCTGAAATTCCCACCAATGAATTGCATAAGTATCTCTATCCTATTTTATGTTTTATTTCTCTTTTAATTATCAAAACCTCATAACCGTTTGAATCCGCCTGACTGAGATTTACAAGGTGATCATAGCTTTCTTCAAGCCGACAATCTCCATGGGATCGACCTTTACTCACGTAAGGTATTACTTTGACGACCCAGTGCACTTGCTGGTCAGCTGCGCAGAGTTGTGAGAAAAGTGTGAACTCACGATTTTGTGTACCACCTCCGCAGATGCTGGTAAACTAACAGTGCCTTTCCTTTCTTCCAACCATAGTATCTCGTTAAAGTCTCTCATGAAACAAAACGGAACCTGACATAGACCCACAATGTAGCTTAACTCCTCCCACATCACCAGTTTCTCACTTCGAACATGTGTACCATACAGCAAGCAGAAAGCAAATTAAAAATTATTTTTTGTCAGCAAACCTTCAACGCACAGCTAACAATCCCCTTTATAGCAATTCAATCGTTTAAATAAAAAATTATCCTACATTAACAATAAACCGCCAGATGCACCAACTGATTCCACAAAATCCTAACCCATCATATCGCAACCCCACAAGCGTGCTACATCAAACCTAGTCACGACCTCCCTCTTAGTTTCAATCAAACCTAGCATTTTCAACCTGTATTTTTTCTTCAACTCTTTCACCATAGTCAACTTTCCATACTTTCCTAGGCCTCTAACATTCCAACAACTATAAATCATTTAAAATAATTTCTACACACCTTATTATGTTGTTTAGGCCTGCTCCTCCTAACTTTCTCCTTTTGTTTTGCCATCTTTCTTTTTGCTGCGATTGCTTCATTTTGACTTTGTAGAATCGCCATAATATCTTCTTCATCGTCATAAAAAAATGCACCTGACTCCACTGCTAGCTTCCACGTTTCCATATTTTTCTACTAACTGTCCTGCCTGGGTAGCTGATAAACCACTATTTTATGGTTTATCTTGTGCTAAATTGAGTGGTTTTTATCAGTTCTTCATACACTTATTCATGTGATTCGCATGTTTTACATTTGCCTTCCTAATTCTACTCTATGATTAAAAACTTGCTTCCTAAACCTTTAAATTGTCAACTTTTGATTCCCTTTTTTACCATTCGATGCCGTGATTTGTGTGTTAAGTGTTTTCAGGCTTTATAGGGCAGGAATGGCTTGGAGGATGGAAAGGAAGCTTGCAAAAATGGAAGAAACACAAGAAACCAAGGAGCTGACCAACGAGAATCGACGCGCAGAAGACCATCGACGCGTACGCGTAACTGACGCGTACGCGTGACGTGCGTAATACGCTGCAACTACAGAATTCACTGGGGGCGATTTTGGGCTGAGTTTGGACCTAGTTTTAGGCCCAGAAACACAAACTAGAGCCAGTGGACAGCAGAGACTCAACATACAATTCTCATTCACTTAGTTTTTTTTTTTAGATTTAGTTTTGAATCTTAGAGAGAAATATACTACTTCCTCTAGGGTTCTTTATATTCATAGATTCATAGATTTTCTAGCTTTATGCTTTTGGATTGGATATTAAGAAGAGTTACTACCTCCGTTGAAATCTCTATCGTTATAGTTTGTTTTCTTATTCCCTTACTCTTTTATTTCCCATTTATCTTGTTTAGAGCTACATATGGATATCTTCGATTTTGGAATTTATTAATGCAAAGAGTATTTTTCTATTTAATTTCTTTATTTGCTTAATTACCTCAATTCAATTTTAATTATCATGTCTTCTTTCTACTCCCTTTACATGTATGCGAAAATGGCATCCATGTCAACAGAGTAGGCTCTTAACTTGACTTTGGAGTTTATTAATAGGAGACCCTTGAGTTGGAATACTCAAGGGTTAATTTGTAATTAGAAGTTGTTGGCTGACTGATGAGCGGATAATTTATACGCTTTTTGGCATTGTTTTTAGTATGTTTTTAGTATGATCTAGTTAGTTTTTAGTATATTTTTATTAGTTTTTAGTTAAAATTCACTTTTCTGGGCTTTACTATGAGTTTGTGTGTTTTTCTGTGATTTCAGGTATTTTCTGGCTGAAATTGAGGGACCTGAGCAAAAATCTGATTCAGAGACTAAAAAGGACTGTAGATGCTGTTGGATTCTGACCTCCCTGCACTCGAAGTGGATTTTCTGGAGCTACAGAAGCCCAATTGGCGCGCTCTCAACGGCGTTAGAAAGTAGACATCCTGGGCTTTCCAGCAATATATGATAGTCCATACTTTGCTCAAGATTTGATGGCCCAAACCGGCGTACAAAGTCACCCTCAGAAATCCCAGCATTAAACGCCGGAACTGGCACCAAAATGGGAGTTAAACGCCCAAACTGGCATAAAAGCTGGCGTTTAACTCCAGGAAGAGTCTCTACACGAAAATGCTTCATTGCTCAGCCCAAGCACACACCAAGTGGGTCCGGAAGTGGATTTTTATGTCATTTACTCATCTCTGTACACCCTAGGCTACTAGTTTTCTATAAGTAGGACATTATACTATTGTATTTTCATCTTGGTTCTTCTGGTTCCCTCTCTGGGACCGAAGCCAATGATCACTCTTGTTCTTATGTATTTTCAACGGTGGAGTTTCTACACACCATAGATTAAGGTGTGGAGCTCTGCTGTACCTCGAGTATTAATGCAATTACTATTGTTCTTCTATTTAATTCCGCTTGTTCTTGTTCTAAGATATCACTTGTTCTTCAACTTGATGAATGTGATGATCCGTGACACTCATCATCATTCTCACCTATGAACGTGTGACTGACAACCACCTCCGTTCTACCTTCGATTGGGTGAATGTCTCTTGGATTCCTGATACACGATGCATGGTTGATCGCCTGACAACCGAGTGCTCGCCTGACAAACGAGCCAGCCATTCCGTGAGATCAGAGTCTTCGTGGTATAGGCTAGAACTGATGGCGGCATTCAAGAGAATCCGGAAGGTCTAACCTTGTCTGTGGTATTCTGAGTAGGATTCAATGATTGAATGACTGTGACGTGCTTCAAACTCCTGAGGGCGGGGCGTTAGTGACAGACGCAAAAGAATCACTGGATTCTATTCCGGCCTGATCGAGAACCGACAGATGGATAGCCGTGCCGTGACAGGGTGCGTTGAACATTTCCACTGAGAGGATGGGAGGTAGCCACTGACAACGGTGAAACCCTTGCTTAAGCTTGCCATGGAAATGAGTAGGAAGAATTGGATGAAGACAGTAGGAAAGCAGAGAGACGGAAGGGACACGGCATCTTCATGCGCTTATCTGAAATTCCCACCAATGAATTGCATAAGTATCTCTATCCTTATCTTTATGTTTTATTCGTATATCACCATACCCATTTGAGTTTGCCTGACTAAGATTTACAAGGTGACCATAGCTTGCTTCATACCAACAATCTCTGTGGGATCGACCCTTACTCGCGTAAGGTTTATTACTTGGACGACCCAGTACACTTGCTGGTTAGTTGTGCGAAGTTGTCTTTATGCCATGGTATTGAGCACCAAGTTTTTGGATTCATTATCGGGGATTATTTGATTTGTGAAAAGTATTGATCACAATTTTGCGCTACCAAGTTTTTGGCGCCGTTGCCGGGGATTGTTGAGTTTGGACAACTGACGGTTCATCTTGTTGCTTAGATTAGGTATTTTTTTCTTCAGAGTTCTTAAGAACGAATTCTAGAGTTTCATGATGATCTGTTGAAATCTGGCTGGCTGAGAGGCCATGTCTAATTTCATTGGACCGAGGTTTCAACTTATCATCACAAGAGCTTGTTGATTTCTATCAATCTTGCTTTTGGAGCAGTGATCTGCTAAGGCTTGGCTGGCCTTTGGCCATGTCTAGTGTTTTGGACCGAAGCTTTCTTTGAAAGCTTGGCTGGCTGTGAAGCCATGTCTAATTCCTGGACCGGAGTCTTAGACTAGCATTGCACTGATTCCTGGAATTCTCATTAAGAACTTTGATATCTTTTTCCACTTAATTTTCGAAAAAGCACAAAAAAAGATACAAAATCATAAAATCCAAAAATATTTCTTGTTTGAGTTTAGTGTCTCATATTAAGTTTGGTGTCAATTGCATGCATTCATTCATGTGTCTTAAGGATCTTCAAATAATTCTTGATGATTTCTTACTCTGATCTTTGATTTCTATTGACTTGAGTGTTTCGTGTGTCTCATATGCATTCTCATTTTGTTAGTGTCAGTAGTATACAAACTGCTAAGTTTGGTGTCTTGCATGCATTGATATTTGATTTTAGTTGCATTTTGATTTTTCCTTATTATTAAAAATCCAAAAATATTTTAATTTGTGTCTTCTCAAGTCAATAATACAGAGAATTGAAGGTTCAGAACATACAGCAGAGGAATTGCACAGAAAAAGCTGGGTGTTCAAAACGCCAAGTGAAGAAGGACAGACTGGCGTTTAAACGCCAGCCAGGGTACCTGGTTGGGCATTTAACGCCCAAAAGGGTATAGTTTTGGGCGTTAAACGCCAGAATGTGTACCATTCTGGGCGTTTAACGCCAGATGGCACAAGAGGGAAGATTCTGTTTTCAATGCAGATTTTTTTTTCAGTTTTCAAACTTTTTCAAAATCAAATCTTTTTCAAATCATATCTTTTCAATCATATGTTTTCAAAATTGATTTCTTTCCTTTTTCAAAGATACTTGCTATCAATTAATGATTTGATTCAACATTTCAAGTATGTTGCCTTTTCTGTTGAGAAAGGTTTAATGTTTGAATCATATCTTTTCTTGTTAGCCAAGTTTTTAATTTTCAAAATCAAATCTTTTTTAAAAAAAAAATGTTTTTCAAATCATATCTCCTCAATCACATCTTTTTAAAACTGATCATATCTTCTTAACCACATCTTTTTCAAATAGTTTTCAATCAAATCTTTTTGATTTCTAATTTCAAAATCTTTTTCAAAAATCACTTGATTTCTTTTCCACTTTCATTTTCGAAAATCAATTAGTGTTTTTCAAAAACGTTTTCAAATTCTTTTACTTAATTTTCAAAAATTACTTCCCTTCTTCTCACATCCTTCTATTTATGGACTAACACTATTCCTTAATGCAAAATTCGAACTCCATCTTCTTTGATAAGTTCGAATTTTCTACTTCTGTCTTCTACTTTTCTTTTCCTCTGACACCTAAAGGAATCTCTATACTGTGACATAGAGGATTCTACATTTTCTTGTTCCCTTCTCTTTCTTATGAGCAGGAGTAAGGACAAAAGCATTCTTGTTGAGGCTGATCCTGAACCTGAAAGGACCTTGAAGAGAAAGCTAAGAGAAGCCAAAGCACAACTCTCTGTAGAGGACCTAACAGAAATCTTCAAAGAAGAAGAACCTATGGCAGCCGAAAACAACAACAATGCCAACAATGCAAGGAAGGTGTTGGGTGACTTTACTGCACCTACTCCCAACTTTTATGGGAGAAGCATCTCTATCCCTGCCATTGGAGCAAACAACTTTGAGCTTAAGCCTCAATTAGTTTCTCTAATGCAACAGAATTGCAAGTTCCATGGACTTCCATTGGAAGATCCTCATCAGTTTTTAGCTGAATTCTTGCAAATCTGTGACACTGTCAAGACTAATGGGGTTGACCCTGAGGTCTACAGACTGATGCTATTCCCTTTTGCTGTAAGAGACAGAGCTAGGACATGGTTGGACTCTCAACCTAAAGAAAGCCTGGACTCTTGGGAAAAGCTAGTCAATGCCTTCTTGGCAAAGTTCTTTCCACCTCAAAAATTGAGTAAGCTTAGAGTGGAAGTCCAAACCTTCAGACAGAAGGAAGGAGAATCCCTCTATGAAGCTTGGGAAAGATACAAACAATTAATCAGAAAGTGTCCTTCTGATATGCTTTCTGAATGGAGCATCATAGGTATTTTCTATGATGGTCTCTCTGAACTGTCCAAGATGTCTTTGGATAGCTCTGCTGGAGGATCTCTTCATCTGAAGAAGACGCCTACAGAAGCTCAAGAGCTGATTGAAATGGTTGCAAATAACCAATTCATGTACACTTCTGAAAGGAATCCTGTGAACAATGGGACCAATCAGAAGAAAGGAGTTCTTGAGATTGACACTCTGAATGCCATATTGGCTCAGAACAAAATATTGACTCAACAAGTCAATATGATTTCTCAAAGTCTATCTGGAATGCAAAATGCACCAAGCAGTACTAAGGAAGCTTCATCTGAGGAAGAAGCTTATGATCCTGAGAACCCTTCAATAGAAGAGGTGAATTACATGGGAGAACCCTATGGAAACACCTATAACCCTTCATGGAGAAATCATCCAAATCTCTCATGGAAGGATCAACAGAGACCTCAACAAGGTTTCAACAACAATAATGGTGGAAGAAACAGGTTTAGCAATAGCAAGCCTTTTCCATCATCTTCTCAGCAACAGACAGAGAGTTCTAAGCAGAATACCTCTGACTTAGCAACCATGGTCTCTGATCTAATCAAAACCACTCAAAGTTTCATGACTGAAACAAGGTCCTCCATTAGAAACTTGGAGGCACAAGTGGGTCAGCTGAGCAAGAAAATTACTGAACTCCCTCCTAGTACTCTCCCAAGCAATACAGAAGAAAATCCAAAAGGAGAATGCAAGGCCATCAACATGGCCGAATTTTGGGAGGGAGGAGAGGCAGTGAACGCCACTGAGGAAGACCTCAATGGACGTCCACTGGCCTCCAATGAGTTCCCCAATAAGGAACCATGGGAATCTGAGGCTCAAAATGAGACCATAGAGATTCCATTGGACTTGCTTTTGCCACTCATGAGCTCTGATGAGTATTCTTCCTTTGAAGAGGATGAGTATGTCACTGAAGAGCAAGTTGCTAAATACCTTGGAGCAATCATGAAGCTAAATGACAAGTTATTTGGAAATGAGACTTGGGAGGATGAACCTCCTTTGCTCACCAAAGAACTGGATGACTTGTCTAGGCAGAAACTGCCTCAAAAGAGACAGGATCCTGGGAAGTTTTCAATACCTTGTACCATAGGCACCATGACCTTCAAGAGGGCCTTGTGTGACTTAGGGTCAAGTGTAAACCTCATGCCTCTCTCTGTAATGGAGAAGCTAGGGATCTTTGAGGTACAAGCTGCAAAAATCTCACTAGAGATGGCAGACAACTCAAGAAAACAAGCTTATGGACTTGTAGAGGATGTTCTGGTAAAAGTTGAAGACCATTACATCCCTACTGATTTTATAGTCCTAGAGACTGGGAAGTGCATGGATGAATCCATCATCCTTGGCAGACCCTTCCTAGCCACAGCAAAGGCTGTGATTGATGTTGATAGAGGAGAGTTGATCATTCAAGTGAATGAAGAATCCTTGGTATTTAAGGCCCAAGGATATCCCTCTGTCACCATGGAGAGGAAGCATGAAGAGCTCCTCTCAAAACAGAGCCAAACAGAGCCCCCACAGTCAAACTCTAAGTTTGGTGTTGGGAGGCCACAACCAAACTCTAAGTTTGGTGTTGAACCCCCACATTCAAACTCTAAGTTTGGTGTTGGGAGGTTCCAACATGGCTCTGAGCATCTGTGAGGCTCCATGAGAGCCCTCTGTCAAGCTACTGACATTAAAGAAGCGCTTGTTGGGAGGCAACCCAATGTTATATTTTAACTATTTTTCTTTGTTATTTTATTTTTTTTGTAGGTTGATGATCATGAGAAGTCACAAAATCAATAAAAAAAAAAAGCAAAAATAGAATGAAAAACAGAAAGAAAAACAGCACACCCTGGAGGAAGAACCCACTGGCGTTTAAACGCCAGTGAGGCTAGCTATTGGGCGTTTAACGCCCAGTCTGGCACCATTCTGGGCGTTTAACGCCAGAAAGGGGCACCAGACTGGCGTTAAACGCCAGAAAAGGGCAAGAAGCTGGCGTTAAACGCCAGAAATGTGCACCAGCCCGGCGTTTAACGCCAGAATTGGCACAAAACGAGATTTTGCTTGCCATTTGGTACAGGGATGACTTTTCCTTGACACCTCAGGATCTGTGGACCCCACAGGATCCCTACCTACCCCACCACTCTCTCTCTTCTTCACCCATTCACCAATCACCTCAACACCTCTTCCCCAAAAACCCTTCACCTATCAAATCCCATCTTTCTCTTCACCACTCACATTCATCCTTCATAAAACCCCACCTACCTCACCATTCAAATTCAAACCACTTTCCCACCCAAACCCACCCTCAATTGACCGAACCCTACCCTTCCCCCACTCCTATATAAACCCTCCTTCACTCCTTCATTTTCACACAAACACCACTTCTCCCCCTTTTGGCCGAACACAAAGCCATTCCCTTCTTCCTCATTTCTTCTTCTTCTACTCTCTTCTTTCTTCTTTTGCTCGAGGACGAGCAAACCTTTTAAGTTTGGTGTGGTAAAAGAATTGCTTTTTGTTTTTCCATAACCATTTATGGCATCCAAGGCCGGAGAAACCTCTAGAAAGAGGAAAGGGAAGGCAAAAGCTTTTACCTCCGAGTCATGGGAGATGGAGAGATTCATCTCAAGGGTGCATCAAGACCACTTCTATGAAATTGTGGCCTTGAAGAAGGTGATCCCCGAGGTCCCTTTTTCACTCAAAAAGAGTGAATATCCAGAGATCCGATATGAGATCCGAAGAAGAGGTTGGGAAGTCCTTACCAACCCCATTCAACAAGTCGGAATCTTGATGGTTCAAGAGTTCTATGCCAATGCATGGATCACCAAGAACCATGATCAAAGTGTGAACCCGGATCCAAAGAATTATCTTACTATGGTTCGGGGGAAATACTTGGATTTTAGTCCGGAAAGTGTAAGGTTGGCATTCAATTTGCCCATGATGCAAGGAGATGAACATCCTTACACTAGAAGGGTCAACTTTGATCAAAGGTTGGACCAAGTCCTCACAGTCACATGTGAAGAGGGCGCCTAATGGAAGAGAGATTCAAGAGGGGAGCCGGTTCAATTGAGAAGGCATGACCTCAAACCCGTGGCTAGAGGATGGTTGGAGTTTATCCAACGCTCAATCATTCCCACTAGCAACCGGTCCGAAGTTACCATAGACCGGGCTATCATGATTCATAGCATCATGATTGGAGAAGGAATAGAAGTTCATGAGGTTATAGCTCAAGAGCTTTATAAGGTGGCGGACAAGTCCTCCACCTTGGCAAGGTTAGCCTTCCCTCATCTCATTTGTCACCTCTGTTATTCAGTTGGAGTTAACATAGAGGGAGACACCCCTATTGATGAGGACAAGCACATCACTAAGAAGAGGATGGAGCACACAAGAGACCCCACTCATCATGAGATCCCTGAGATTCCTCAAGGGATGCACTTTCCTCTACAAAACTATTGGGAGCAACTAAACACCTCCCTAGGAGAATTGAGTTCCAACATGGGACAACTAAGGGTGGAGCACCAAGAACACTCCATCATCCTCCATGAAATTAGAGAAGATCAAAGAATCATGAGAAAGGAGCAACAAAGACAAGGAAGAGACATTGAGGAGCTCAAGCACTCCATAGGATCTTCAAGAGGAAGAAAGAGCCGCCATCACTAAGGTGGACCCGTTCTTTAATCTCCTTGTTCTTTATTTGCTGTTTTTCGAATTTTAGTGCTTATGTTTGTCTATGTTTATGTCTAGTGATCATTAGTGTCTTAGTGTCTATGCCTTAAAGTTATGAATGTCCTATGAATCCATCACCTTTCTTGAATAAAAAAATGTTCTTAATTGAAAAAGAGAAGAATTGCATGAATTTTAAATTTTATAACAGTTTAATTATTTTGATGTGGTGGCAATACTTTTGTTCTCTGAATGTATGCTTAAACAGTGCATATGTCTTTTGAATTTGTGGTTCATGAATGTTGGCTCTTGAAAGAATGATGAAAAAGGAGACATGTTACTGAGGATCTGAAAAATCATCAAAATGATTCTTGAAGCAAGAAAAAGCAGTGAATATAAAAAAAAAAAGAAAAAGAGAGAAAATTTCGAAAAAAAAACGATAAAAAAAGAAAACAAAAAAAAAAGAGAAAATAAAAGAAATAAAGTTGTGATCCAAGGCAAAAAGAGTGTGCTTAAGAACCCTGGACACCTCTAATTGGGGACTCTAGCAAAGCTGAGTCACAATCTGAAAAGGTTCACCCAGTTATGTGTCTGTGGCATGTATGTATCCGGTGGTAATACTGGAAGACAAAGTGCTTTGGGCCACGGCCAAGACTCAACAAGTAGCTGTGTTCAAGAATCATCATACTTAACTAGGAGAATCAATAACACTATCTGGATTCTGAGTTCCTAAAGAAGCCAATCATTCTGAATTTCAAAGGATAGAGTGAGATGCCAAAACTGTTCAGAGGCAAAAAGCTAAAAGCCCCGCTCATCTGATTAATACTGATCTTCATAGATGTTTTTGGAATTCATTGCATATTCTCTTCTTTTTATCTTATTTGATTTTCAGTTGCTTGAGGACAAGCAACAATTTAAGTTTGGTGTTGTGATGAGCGGATAATTTATACGCTTTTTGGCATTGTTTTTAGTATGTTTTTAGTATGATCTAGTTAGTTTTTAGTATATTTTTATTAGTTTTTAGTTAAAATTCACTTTACTGGGCTTTACTATGAGTTTGTGTGTTTTTCTGTGATTTCAGGTATTTTCTGGCTGAAATTGAGGGACCTGAGCAAAAATCTGATTCAGAGACTAAAAAGGACTGCAGATGCTGTTGGATTCTGACCTCCCTGCACTCGAAGTAGATTTTCTGGAGCTACAGAAGCCCAATTGGCGCGCTCTCAACGGCGTTGGAAAGTAGACATCCTGGGCTTTCCAGCAATATATGATAGTCCATACTTTGCCCAAGATTTGATGGTCCAAACCGGCGTACAAAGTCACCCTCAAAAATCCCAGCGTTAAACGCCAGAACTGGCACCAAAATGGGAGTTAAACGCCCAAACTGGCATAAAAGCTGGCGTTTAACTCCAGAAAGAGTCTCTACACGAAAATGCTTCATTTCTCAGCCCAAGCACACACCAAGTGGGTCCGGAAGTAGATTTTTATGTCATTTACTCATCTCTGTACACCCTAGGCTACTAGTTTTCTATAAGTAGGACATTATACTATTGTATTTTCATCTTGGTTCTTCTGGTTCCCTCTCTGGGACCGAAGCCAATGATCACTCTTGTTCTTATGTACTTTCAACGGTGGAGTTTCTACACACCATAGATTAAGGTGTGGAGCTCTGCTGTACCTCGAGTATTAATGCAATTACTATTGTTCTTCTATTTAATTCCGCTTGTTCTTGTTCTAAGATATCACTTGTTCTTCAACTTGATGAATGTGATGATCCGTGACACTCATCATCATTCTCACCTATGAACGTGTGACTGACAACCACCTCCGTTCTACCTTCGATTGGGTGAATATCTCTTGGATTCCTGATACACGATGCATGGTTGATCGCCTGACAACCGAGTGCTCGCCTGACAAAACGAGCCAGCCATTCCGTGAGATCAGAGTCTTCGTGGTATAGGCTAGAACTGATGGCGGCATTCAAGAGAATCCGGAAGGTCTAACCTTGTCTGTGGTATTCTGAGTAGGATTCAATGATTGAATGACTGTGACATGCTTCAAACTCCTGAGGGCGGGGCGTTAGTGACAGACGCAAAAGAATCACTGGATTCTATTCCGGCCTGATCGAGAACCGACAGATGGATAGCCGTGCCGTGACAGGGTGCGTTGAACATTTCCACTGAGAGGATGGGAGGTAGCCACTGACAACGGTGAAACCCTTGCTTAAGCTTGCCATGGAAATGAGTAGGAAGAATTGGATGAAGACAGTAGGAAAGCAGAGAGACGGAAGGGACACGGCATCTTCATGCGCTTATCTGAAATTCCCACCAATGAATTGCATAAGTATCTCTATCCTTATCTTTATGTTTTATTCGTATATCACCATACCCATTTGAGTTTGCCTGACTAAGATTTACAAGGTGACCATAGCTTGCTTTATACCAACAATCTCTGTGGGATCGACCCTTACTCGCGTAAGGTTTATTACTTGGACGACCCAGTACACTTGCTGGTTAGTTGTGCGAAGTTGTCTTTATGCCATGGTATTGAGCACCAAGTTTTTGAATTCATTACCGGGGATTATTTGATTTGTGAAAAGTATTGATCACAATTTCGCGCTACCACTGACTCTCTAGTCACTAACGCTAATCCTTCCCAAGGGAGAGGATTAGGACTTGTGAATTAGAGTTGGCTCAATTACTTGACTTTCCTTTATTCGGTAAAGGTTAACTAAGTAGAAACAACAATCTCTTACTATTATCCTTGGGAACATCCAACAAGGATAGAACTTCCGATTAATCTTCTCCTAGTCAAGGCTTTTTATTTTAATTAGATAAAACATCTTGTTAATTTCTATTGCTTCAATTTATAATCCATTACTTTTCCATTTTCCAACCCCAAAATTTCTCAGAAAATTCCTGACCAATAAATAGCACTCTCTTAGCAACTCGTTGGGAGACGACCTGGGAATTCTACTCCCAGTATTTTATTCTTAATTTGTGACAACCCTTTTTAAATTGATAAGCGGAATTTTCGTCGGTTAAGAACTGTACTTGCAACGTTATTTCTATCACAAATTCTTAATCGGCAATTTTCCGCACGTCAGTACCCCTCTGATCAGAATCTGGTATTGCGCTTTCAATTTCTGTCTCGGATCCAGCATCCTCTGTAGCCCATTCATTCACATTGTCTTGACCCACACCTTCATCTTCCCCTTCTATCTCTTCCAAATCGCTCACCTTTCCCCGACATAGCATGTGTTGATGTCCATGTTCAGTCCGGCCGCTTACTTCTTCAACAAACCCCTCCGCTTCCGATTCGTCATCAAAGCCACCCATCGTTTTTCGTGCCACCGTGCTCACTGCACCTTCACCATTTTACTGTACCAGAGCATGACTTTGTTTCTCTGCTTCCCCGCCAGCCAACAATCAGTGCCTCTCCTCAACGCACAGGGAAGCGAGCGGTGCCAGTTGTCCACCCCATCCACTGAAGGAGACGCCGCACAGCTCTTCTCGTGGAGTGCGTCCCTGGTTGAACGACCTTCCTGCTTCCTCGACCTAGATCCGCTAGGACGCGAATGACCCGGCCCAGCCTCACATCTGCGTTCTTGTTGCAAGTATACCCGATCCTGCTTCCCCGACCCGGATCCGCTAGGACGCGACTGACCCGGCCCAGCCTCACGTCCGCATTCTTGTTGCAGGTCTACCCCACCCAACTGTCCCTAGGGTTCGCATACTTGTTGCATATGGCCTCCACCCAGCAGTCCATCAAGCCCATATTCTTCCACAAGCCCATTAGTTAGATGCCCCAATAGATGACTATCTTTGTTACAAACTTTGTGGGCCCCCCTCCTTTGTAAAATCGCATTCATCTCATCCCCATCGTGAAGTATTGTCTCTAAATGTTTAGCCCCACTTCCTTTTTGAAAGCATACATGTGTAACAGTTCTCTTTGATTCACACTCTAAACAATCATCAAATCCCCCAAAATCAGCCTTATCATTAAAACCGTTAATTTTGAACAGATCCGTCATCCGTTGTCTCTGCAAGGCCATTAAATTATCTTGATTGCATTCATTTTTAAAAAAATGTCTGTTATGAACATTGTACCTTATTTTCACCACTGTCATTAGCTCGTGTCCTGATTGGGTCAGCCGCCATATCCTAAAACACCGCCGTCGACACCATTTCGCCGGCTTGTGAGCTAGCGTTTTCACATATTGACTTTATGCTTGCGTCTTCCAAAAAGCATTTATCTCCATATATTTCACGTCCTATTTCCTTCACAAATACATCGAATCCACTGGTCCAAACTGTGATATGAATCCATTCCTTGATCACATCAAAGACACAGGTATCGATTAACACTCTGCCAACAATGAAGGATAAGGCAGACTTCGTCACATCATCACACTTGACTATTTCTCCCCATAAGCTGCCTATCATATTGAACGTCTCCACTGACCAAACATGTAAAGGCACTCCATGATATTCTAACCAAACTCTCCTAGTCTCACTACGTTCGGATTCCTCCCATCTCCATACACTGTAAAAAAGAATTGTAAGAAGCTATTCATTTTGAAGGTAAATGCTTCATCCGCATTCTTCACAGAATCAAATACTAGTAGGGCTTTGTAAGCTCCAAGCTCCCTGACTACAATAATCTGAGGAAAGTTGTAAATGATGGCTCTCCGTAACGATTTGAAGTCAATGGTTTTTGTGGTTCCGCCTACTAAAATTCTCAACAGCCAATTGAAATTCTCTTTTGCTACTGGCACTTCAACCTTCTTCCTCCAACCATTTCCTTGGGTATCCTTGACAGGTGTTATATTCTTAGTTTCTTCCACTACTCTTGTAGAACTTTCACCCTTCTGAAGTTGCATGTTCTCCACCTTAGATCTTGCAAGGTCTCCCTTACGTACCCCCGTGTTCTCTCCTCCCATAGCCCTTCTGTACTTGGCCTCACCTACATAGATGACATTTTCCCTTATTCTTGTATGATGCATTTCAACTATGGCCTTCATCACTCTCCCTTTTGTTGTATATCGTATGAACGCAAACATATACATAATTCTATTTTTCAGCTTCCGAGCCAGATAGATGTCATTGATTCGTCCTGTCCAATGGAATAAGTGAAATAATTCCTTCTTCGAAATATTATTCGGCATATTGTTGACAAAAACTGAAAAAGAAACGTTTTCCAAACGTTGGTACTCTTCTCGATTCCAAATCCTAGGATCTCTTTTCTATAAATTCCTAGCTCTTCTACACCACTCAGTGTTTTCCCCCCTCTCTCTCTCACCATCTCTCTCTCTAGAACTAACACTAGAATAAACAGCCAATAGAGTGTTGGATTGTATTTATTCAAGAGTTTATCATGAATATGATATCCTCTTCTATGATTATGAGAAAGAGGAAAAGGGAATCCATCATCTTAATAATAATAGTAAGCAGCAAGGTGAGGTCTCTTTTCCACACTTAAAAACATTGCATATGTACGAACTCCCTAGACTCCCAGAGTATATGATTATGACGTCATACTCAATGATGTTAATTTGACAATATACTATTTTGTACATAGAATGAAATACAAGGTATGAGAAAAGCAAATTATATAATAAATTTTGAATTTAGACAACATGAGATGATAAAGTTAATGATATCATGTGCATTTACTTACAGCAATTAGAGACATTCAGATGTATGAAAGAGCATAGCAGCAGAAACGACACAAATATTCAATACAAGAACAATATAGAAGCACTTACAACACAATATGGCAGCAACTATAACAAGCAAATATAGCAAGTAAAGCAATAACAAGAACACACCGAGATTTTAACGTGGAAAATCCCCCTCAATGTGAGAGGTAAAAACCACGGGTCATCCAGACCAATGAAATAGCTCCACTATAATCAAATGAGGTACAAGAGAGTCTCAAACAAAGCACAAAAACGTGCATATAACCAGCCAAAACATCAAAGCACCAAAGCTCACAAATAAGAAGCAAGAAGATGAAATATACCCAAAAAATAGAGCTACTGTCGAAGCCAATTTCTCTCTCTGCTGATCCCTAATTAAAATCTCCACCGTACAGAATGAAGAAACAAATGTGAAGAATCTATAGTTTAAATTTCACGTCAATCCAACGGTGAAATAATGAGAAATTTTCATTCCATGATTGCTGCTCTGTGTAAAAATGGGAAACCTAATTTCTCTCTTCCGAAGCTAATTTCTCCTACTACAAACCTCCAATCAACATCTCCACCAACCATAATGAAGAACAAGATGATAGAAATATACAGTTTAAATTTCAAGCCGATCCAACGGTGAAACACTGAGAAACCGCCATTTGAAATTTACTGCTTTGGGCAAAAACGGGAATTCTGTTTTTCCCTTTTTTTTCTCTCTTTTGTTGGCTACTCTCTTTCTCTAAAAAAACCTCAAAAACTAAATTAGAGTTGTGACACTAGGGTGCAAGAATACACCCCCCAAAATTTTTGGCTTGGGCCTCACAAAGAAGAGAAAAAACCCAACAAATCTCCCCCTTCTTGACTAGGTGGAGGCCCTCGCCATTCCGGCGATCAAACAACATGTTTCAAACTTTTCTCTTGACAATGCTTTTGTCATCATATCAGCACCATTGTCATCAGTGTAAACTTTCTCAAGTTCCAACAACTTAGAATCTAACACATCCCGTATCCAGTGATACCTAACATCAATATGTTTAGATCTTGGATGAAAAGTAGCTACATAACGGTCTTGCTTGAAACCAAGTGCTGCAAGAAACTTCTTCATCCACAACAACTCTTTACATGCTTCAGTTGCTGCAATAAACTCTGTCTCTACGGTAGAAAGTGCAACGCACTTTTGTAGCCTTGACTGCCATGAAATAGCTCCCCCTGCAAACTTGACCATATAACCTGAAGTAGACTTTCGAGAATCAATATCTTCTGCCATGTCTGCATCAGTAAAGCCAACTAGCAAAGGTTTCTCACCACCAAAACTCAAACTCAAGTTAGTTGTACCTTTGAGATATCTCATAATCCATTTAACAACATTCCAATGTTCTTTACCTGGATTAGAGAGAAAACGACTCACAGTACCAACCGCATGAGCAATGTCTGGTCTAGTATACACCATAGCATACATCAAGCTTCCAACAACTGAGGCATAAGGAATTTTATCCATTGCTTGCTTCTCCTCATCAGTGGTTGGATACTGCTTGGTGCTCAACTTAAAATGAGGAGCAAAAGAACTAGCAACACATTTGGCATCATTCATGCCAAACCTTTGAAGCACGCACCTTCTTTATGTACTTCTCCTGTGACAAATAAAGCTTCTTGGAATCTCTATAAGGAGTAATAGTCATGCCCAAAATCTGTTTGGCAGGGCCCAAGTCTTTCATAGCAAAGAACTTGCTCAACTATTTTTTCAACTTGATGCTTCTATGTGAACTTGAGAAGGGGGGTTGAATCAAGTTGGTTAAAAACTCAAATTTTCTTGTTTTGTTTTTGCTGTTGCTCGAGTTGCAGGAGATTATTTGAAATAGTCTCATACGCAGAACATTTAAAGAAGAGAGAAGAGGAGAAAGGGGCCAGCATGTATCCTGGTCCGAATTCTTGGTGCCATGAATCCTACATCCAGTCTCCACCACAAAACCATGGTGGAATTTCACTATAATTCTCAAATTACATTCACCAATACTATTGAATTAATTCCTAATCCAACTAGTATCTACCCCTAAGCTTTATATACCAAAGCTTAGCAATCCCAAAGTGTTATCCCAACTTGGAAGGGAAATCTACACAGATTCAATTCTCACCAAGTGCTAACCCAACTTGGCAAGGGAAACTAATCCTAGTTCATACACCAAAATTACATCAGAAATCAGTGGCTATTTTGCATCACTCTTGCCTTTTCTCTCTTGGCTTTTGAACCTCACATAATTGCCTTTTTCAAAACAAAAAATAACGCAAGACAGCCATAACATAAAATCAGAATTAAGCTTGAGTAGAAGAAAGAGATTCCAGCTCTATTTTAGAGATGGTACTCTGAATATGTGTGTTCTCTTTCTTGCCTTGAAATGATGAAGAGAGGCTTCTTTTATATCTTCAACTGGGCTTCATTGTTGCTTCATCCTTTTACTTGTCCTTGCTGCCCGTTGGAGCTGGCACAGCTAGCAAGCTGTCCTTCTTCATCCTGCTCCACTACTCCGGCTGCTGGAGGAGCTCCACCACTACCTCTGCTGTCCTTGGTGTTTCTTTCTTCCTTGGCATGTTCCTCTTTTCCATTCTGTTCCATGATCTCTGCCATATGAGGAGCTTCACCCACTACCTCTACTGCTTGTGCATGTTTGTGTTTTGCTCTCCCTTTACTGAAATTTTGCTTTACTGTTTGTCCTTGGAGATGTGAGAGTGCTTGTGTCTTGTTGCTTTGCTAGAGCCCCAGTTGTCCTTGATGTTGACAGATGTCCTTTTCTTTTTTTCTTCTTTTGCCAACACATAGCCATTTGATTTCTGAATGGTGCCATAAGGAGTGTTAGTTCTTTTCATGGCTGAAGCTTTGCTGGTCTTGGACTGAGGCAACATAAGCTTGGGCATTTAGGCCTGTTACACTAAAACACACATTAAATAATATTGGGCTTTTCAACCCAATTAAATGTTTGTCATCATTAATCAACCCAAAATCAAACTAGGCTCAACAATCTCCCCCTTGATGACAAACATGATAAAATAGGGAAATTAAAAATTTAACTGAGTTAAGAACACTTCCCTTTGATGACATTCGGATTTTGAGTTGCTCCCCCTGAATGCTAGCATTACTCCCCCTTGATCATGGCTTACATCTTTTCCTGAACCAAAACTTAAGAAAAGCCAAAACCAATATTTCTAAACTATAAATCACAGTAATGAGAGCACAGAGCAATTAACACAAAGCACCACAAAACATTGTTTTTAACTATTACTATTAATCCCTAAGCCAAAGCTAACATTCCTTTTCTTTTCTTACCCTTTTGTCATCAAGGGAGGAAAGGAAACAACCTGCACAAAATTTGTTAGTGGCCAGTGTATCTAGTCCAAGTAGCCGAGTAGTTTAAGTCTGTTACAGTCATCCCACAAAATAAGCTAAACAAGTTCAAAACAAAACAAGTCATATTCGCAGATGAGATAACAAGAAGCTAGGCATCAGAGTTGGATTCATCAGAGGTTCCGTCATCCGCTCCCTCATTGTCAGAAGTTGTGAGGCCAACCTCGATGTCCTCCACAAAGTCTCTCAGAATCCGAATCCTTTCTTTAGTCTTTTTGAGAGCATTTTCCTCCAAAACTTGATTCCTTTTGCGCTCAGCACCATGATGGAGAAGAAGATCTATCAGATTGAGGAATTCTTCAAGGACATTCTTCAGAATGCGTGTCATGGTCTTGACTGTAGTGGATGTGGAAGGGGGAATCAGAGGATCCTCATCAACAGAGGGAACATCAGTGCTGTCATCAGTTTGGCGACGCCTAGGAGCTGTTTTCTTTACTGCACCACCCCCTTTGATATATGAGTTACAATCTTTAGGAATTTCAGCCCCAAAATCAACATTGTAATATTGAAAATTTTTGTAAGAAGCATGCCATAGGGTAAAGCATTTTTGGTACTGATACACGCATGCATGTGTCTCATAAGCAAGTAAGCAAAAGAAATAGGAGATTTTGAAAGCAATGCATACAAAACCAGTGTGTCACAAAATGAGACGCGTTGAAAAGAACCGCTCTGAGGCAAGATGACACGGTTAACAATCCTGTGCAGCTGGGCACGGACTGGACCAAGAGACTTGTGAGTAGGAGTATTACCTTCTAAGAGGGGGATATTGATGCAGACAGTGCTTAGGGCATCAAAATATGAAACATTGAGCGTATCGTCCCACTTACCAGAGGTGTAGACATCAGGGCCTCGGTCCTGGTAATCTAGGGCTTTGCCTAGGTGATATTTGTCAAGAATGATCACTTTGCCTTTAACAAAAGAGGCGATTCTCCCTTCTTTGTAGGACATGTTGCTATAGAACTGCTTTACCAAATCAGGGTAAACTTTCTCTTTGATGGACAGTATGGATGTCCAACCTTGATATGCAAACAATGGGGTAAAGTTCAGGCCTTTCCTACGGAGTTTGTCAAGATTGACAAGCTTCGGGGGACAGAGTTTACGCTCGTAAACATCTTTGCAGAAAAACAAATAGTTCATGAGAGATTGGAAACAGCGACGATCAAAAGACTCATGGGGAAAATTAGCATAGAAAGATTTGTAGGCAATGGGGTTTGACAGCTTAGGTTCAGACACAGAACAAAGAGGGAGGTCAATGACTGTACCGCGAGTATGGCGACTCTGAGTGTGGGTTGTCTCTTCGTCTTCTTGAAGAGGCCTCTTTCCTCTGGAAGAGCTGGGTTTGGATGAACTTGGTTGAGAGTTGGTTGGAGGAGGAGGTGAAGAAGGACGAGGAGCAACGCCAGGTCGGCGAGCGGTGGTCTTAGTGCGGGCCATGTCAGGAGAAGGGTTTGGTGGTGGAGATGGTGAGGAATGAGTGGGGGAATGAGAGGGGGATGAGTATGTGTGATCAGAACGGTGGGTGCCACTGTGAGAGCCTCTGCGAGCAGCTCTTTTCTTGTGAGCCATTTTATAGCGCACAGATTAATGAAGATGAAAGAAGTGAAGATGTTAGTGTGAATGGATGCATGTAGTGGGGAGTTATTATAGGCTTGAGAAGTGTAAAGGTTGCACCTTGAAAAGATAAAAATCCAATCTTTGGAAAAATATTTTGAAAGTTAAAGCTGTACCTTCGTACGTTTCAGATAAAAACAACCAAAATAAATTTTAAAACAAATGTAAATGAAAAAGCAACCTTGTGGTAAAGTCCAAACCATATAAACATTTAAAATGAGGCCCAACTGAACCAAATAGTAATTGCCAAACATTTGAGACCAAAAAATTGAAGTTAGTTCAGAGGTCCAAAAGAGTGAATTTGAAGTTAAGCCCAAGACATTTCGAAAGCCCACTTTTCATAAAAGCTTAAACAAAACTTGTTTCAAAAAAATGAAGAAACCCCAAAGTTTTCAATAAAGAAAAAGCCCATTGGTGCAGAGACTGCTTCAGCACTAGAAGTCCAACAATCATAATGATCAGAGTTGAATCTAATAGCTTCATAGTGATTTATTGAAGTTTACTCATCATCTGCCAAAAAAATCTCACCGCGATTTATGAGACAAAAACAAAAAAATCTTATAAGCAGAAACATTAAGAAAACGAGATGAAGTTAGAATGCCCAGTTCAGTTCTTAACTTGCAGAACCTCTCCTCTATCAATGGTTTGGTGAATATATCAGCTAGCTGACCTTCAGAGTTAACAAACTGAATATCTAAATTTCCATTTTGCACATGTTCTCTTATAGAATGAAAACGAACTTCAATGTGCTTTGTTCTTGAGTGCAAGACAGGGTTTTTGGAAATATTGATAGCACTCAGGTTGTCACAAAATAATGGAATATTTGAGACATTCAATTTATAGTCAGCTAGTTGAGTTTTCAGCCATAATAATTGAGAACAACAAGAAGAGGCTGCAATATACTCAGCTTCGGCTGTTGAAAGTGCCACAGTAGCTTGCTTCTTGCTAGACCAAACAATGGGGATTTTCCAAGAAAGCAGCACATGCCACTTGTGCTTCTTCTATCAATCCTATCCCCAGTAAAATCTGCATCACAGAAACCCACTAATTGAAAAGAATCAGTCTTAGGAAACCATAAACCATAGTTAGTGGTACCAAGCACATATCGGATGATCCTTTTGACAGCTGAGAGATGAGATTCCTTAGGCTTTGATTGAAACCGTGAGCAAACTCCAACACTTTGGATGATATCAGGCCTTGAGGAGGTTAGATACATCAAGGATCCAATCATCCCTCTATAGCGTGTCTCATCAACATCTCTACCATGTTCATCTTTATCAAGCTTGATGTTAGGATGCATGGGGGTTCCCATAGGCTTAGCATAGTCCAGCCCAAACTTCTTGACAAGTTCCTTTGCATATTTTTCTTGATGGATGAATATGCCTTCTGCAGTTTGCTTGATTTGCAAGCCTAGGAAGAAATTGAGTTCTCCCATCATGCTCATATCAAATTCATTGGTCATAAGCTTAGCAAAATCTGCACACAAATCCTCATTAGCCGAACCAAATATAATATCATCAACATAAACTTGCACAAGAATGAAATGATCATGATAATTTCTAATAAATAAAGTGGTGTCAGTGGCTCCTCTTTGAAAGTTATTTTTCAATAAAAATGAGCTAAGCCTTTCATACCAAGCTCTAGGAGCTTGTCTTAAACCATATAAGGCTTTAGCTAGTTTGAAAACATGATTAGGAAAAGTTTTATTTTCAAACCCAGGTGGTTGAGCCACATAAACCTCTCTATCTATTATGCCATTGAGGAAAGCACACTTTACGTCCATTTGGAACAGCTTGAAGCCACAATGAGCAGCATATGCAAGGAGCAATCTGATGGCTTCTATTCGAGCTACAGGTGCAAAGGATTCATCGAAATCAATCCCTTCCTCTTGATCATATCCTTGAGCGACCAATCTAGCTTTGTTTCGGACTATGGAGCCATCTTCACCTAGCTTGTTTCTGAAAATCCATTTAGTGCCAGTGACTTTCTTTCCATGTGGATTAGGCACCAATGACCAGACCTGATTCTTCTCAAATTGCAACAATTCCTCCTTCATGGCCAACACCCAAGATGGATAAGCAAGAGCTTCTTGGATATTTTGAGGTTCAATCTTTGATAAAAGAGCAATGTTGTTGGATTCGGCTCTTTTCAAAGATGATCATGTAGTTCTCCCAGTCGATGGATTTCCTATTATGAACTCTTCAGGATAGTTTTTCAAAAACCTCCATTCTCTTGGTCTTCTTGACTGGTTTGAGGATTCAGGTTCCTCTTGATCAACAATGGCCTCTGCATCAGTATTGTCTACAGCAACAGGAGATAATTCAAAATTGTCTCTTGCAGAATTGGGATTTTCGTTGCTAGCAGGAGCAGCTTCATGAGAATCAGAATTATGTTGAACTGGCTCATCGTTCTTGGGGAATTCAGCTTCAAAACCTGGACTATCATCTATGCAAATACTAGGAACAATGTTAGACTCATAAAATGTGACATGCATGGTTTCCTAAACAGTTTTGGAGTTCTTGTTATAGACTCTATAGGCCTTGCTATTTGTGGAATAACCCAGAAAAATGCCTTCATGTGTTTTAGGGTCAAATTTACCTAAATTTTCTTTGATATTCAAAATGAAACACTTGCAGCCGAACACATGAAAATAACTAAGACTGGGAGGATGCCCTTTCCAAAGTTCATATGGGGTTTTCTTCAAAAATTTTCTAATGATGGTTCTATTTAAAATATAGCAAGCTGTATTCACAGCTTCAGCCCATAAGAACTTGGAGATTTCATATTCACATAACATAGCTTTAGCCATTTCTTGTAAACTTCTATTTCTTCTTTCCACAACACCATTTTGTTGAGGTGTTCTTGGACAAGAGAAGTTATGTGATATGCCTTGTTCATCACAAAAGGATTCAAAAAATTGATTTTCAAATTCTTTACCATGATCACTTCTAATTGAAACAATTTTTAAACCTTTTTCATTTTGAACCTTTTTGCTGAATTTCTCAAAAACTGAAAAGGCCTCATGTTTATGAGCAAGAAAGAACACCCAGCCAAATCTAGTATAGTCATCCACAATTACCATGCCATAACTCTTTCCTCCAAGACTTTGAGTCCTAGTTGGTCCAAACAGATCAAGATGTAACAATTCCAATGGTTTCTTAGTAGAGACATCTTCCTTGGGTTTGAAAGAGGTTTTAATTTGTTTACCCATTTGACACGCATCACAAGTGATGTCCTTATCAAATTTTATATTAGGAAGACCTCTAACTAAGTCTCTCTTTACAAGCTTAGAAATTTGGAATATGCTAGCATGTCCTAACCTCTTATGCCACATCCATTTTTCAGATTCCATTGAAGAGAAACAAGTTACATTTTGAACTTTTAGATCATCTAGAGTGATACCATAAACATTTTCACTTCTTTTGGCAACAAATAAAACAGCCCATGTTTTCTCATTTATGACTCTACAATCAGATTTCCTAAAGGTTACAGCATACCCAAGGTCACACAATTGACTTATGCTCAATAGATTATGCTTTAACCCATCAACTAAGAAGACACTATCAATGCAAGTTGAAAAATCTTTGCCAACCTTACCAATGGCAATTATTTTACCTTTACCATTATCTCCAAAAGTGACAAATCCTCCATTATATTTGTTGAGTTTAATGAAGAAAGTATCCCTTCCGGTCATATGCCTTGAACATCCACTATCAAGATACCACATTTCCATTTTCTTCTTGGATGCAAGGCAAACCTGCATGTTCTTTAGCTAACCTTAGGTATCCAAATCCATTTGGATCCTTTGATGTGAAATCTTCTTGGTTGCCCAAGAGCATTAAAATCATGAACAACTTTATATAACTTACTATCATTACCAAAAGACCTAAGAAAGATGAAACATTGAGGAGGATCATGGCCATTTCTATTGCATTTATAGCACTGATTTTTGCCCACTGATTTCTGGGGTTTGCTGAATCCTTTTGGTTTGAAAAACTTGGAAGAGGAAGGTTCAGATTTTTGAAAGTTTGGTTTGAAAACAGATTTATTTTCCTCTATGAAACCAATTCCAGATTTTTCAGACCCAAACCTTTGACAAGCAAGTAGTTTGTTCAGATTTTGAGAACCTTGAACAAACTTTCCTAAATCTTCATTCAAACTTTTTATTTGTTCATTCAGCTTTTTGTTTTCAGAAATCAAATGAGTGGAGGCAGTAACTTCATGCTTGAGTTTGAATTTTTCTAATTCAGTTCACAAGGCAATGTTTTCTTTTTTTAAAAGCTTTTCATTATTAGTTTCATTTGCCTTGACCTTTTTCAGAAGAAGATCATTTTCTGTCCTCAAAACCTCATTTTCTTTCTTACATTTAGCATACTTATCCAAGAGTTTCTTAGAGTTCACAGAAATATCTTTAATAATGTAGTGCAATTCATCAATAGATAAGTCAGAGAGATCTACCTCATCTTCATCATTATGATCTGCCATCAGACATAATTGAGCTTCTTGATCTGAGCTTTCTGAGCTGGTGTCGTTCTCCAAGTCCTCCCATGTTGCCATCATCACCTTCTTTTTGTCTTTCTTGAATTTTTCGCCTTTCTTAAGTTGAGGGCAATCTGACTTGAAGTGACCAGGCTCCTTGCAGTAATGGCATGTGAACTTGACTTGATCTTTCTTGACATCTTTGGATGAAGAGCTTCCTTTGCCTTTGTTTTTGTATCTTAGTAGTCTTCTCATTTTTCTTGCAAAGAGCACCATTTCTTCATCTGAGAAACTATCATCAGATTCTTCTCCTTGGGCTGTCATTCTTGATTTTAGTGCTATACTTTTCTTTTTGTCATCTTTGTCTTGAGACATGTGAGTGGTTTCATAAGCCAGCAGCTTGCCTCTCAGCTCATCATAGGTGATTTTGATCAAATCATTCCTTTCAGAGATGGCTGTGCTTTTCACTTCGCATTTCTTAGTAAGACTTCTCAGAATCTTTCTTACCAAGGTTTCTTCAGAGTAGCTTCTTCCCATGGCATCCAGATTGTTGATGATTATCGAGAACCTTTCGAACATTTGATCGATGCTCTCCTCTTCCTTCATACTGAACATTTCATACTCCTTCATCAGCATGTCAATTCTGGTCTCCCTCACTTGCTTAGTGCCTTCATGAGTGAGTCTGAGCTTATCCCAGATTTCTTTTGCTGTTTTACACCTTGACACTTTTCTGAACTCTTCAAAACTGATTGCACAGTGCATCAGGTTGATTGCCTTAGCATTGAGTTCAACCTTCTTCTTTTCTTCATCTGTCCATTCGTTGTCCTCCTTTGCCACAACTTCTCCATCAGCATTCTGTTTGGTAGGAATGTCTGGGCCGTTGAGAATGATCTTCCAGATGTTGTAGTCAATCGACTACACGAAGATTCTCACTCTCTCTTTCCAATAAGAGTAGTTGCTGCCATTGAAGTAGGGAGGTCTATTATTGGACTGTCCTTCAGTGAGAGTGAAAGCCACGATGTTGGGATTCATGTTGTTGGCCATGGATCTTTACTCCAAGCTGTGAAGCTTGCCTTCTTGAGACCTTGCTCTTGATACCAATTGATGCTTCTAGGTGAACTTGAGAAGGGGGGTTGAATCAAGTTGGTTAAAAACTCAAATTTTCTTGTTCTGTTTTTGCTGTTGCTCGAGTTGCAGCAGATTATTTGAAATAGTGTCATACGCAGAATATTTAAAGAAGAGAGAAGAGGAGAAAGGGGCCAGCATGTATCCTGGTTTGGATTCTTGGTGCCATGAATCCTACATCCAGTCTCGACCACAAAACCATGGTGGAATTTCACTATAATTCTCAAATTACATTCACCAATACTATTGAATTAATTCCTAATCCAACTAGTATCTACCCCTAAGCTTTATATACCAAAGCTTAGCAACCCCAAAGTGCTATCCCAACTTGGAAGGGGAATCTACACAGATTCAATTCTCACCAAGTGCTAACCCAACTTGGCAAGGGGAACTAATCCTAGTTCATACACCCAAATTACATCAGAAATCAGTGGCTATTTTGCATCACTCTTGTCTTTTCTCTCTTGGCTTTTGAACCTCACATAATTGCCTTTTTCAAAACAGAAAATAACGCAAGACAGCCATAACATAAAATCAGAATTAAGTTTGAGTAGAAGAAAGAGATTCCAGCTCTATTTTAGAGATGGTGCTCTGAATATGTGTGTTCTCTTTCTTGCCTTGAAATGATGAAGAGAGGCTTCTTTTATATCTTCAACTGGGCTTCATTGTTGCTTCATCCTTTTACTTGTCCTTGCTGCCCGTTGGAGCTAGCACAGCTAGCAAGCTGTCCTTCTTCATCCTGCTCCACTACTCTGGCTGCTGGAGGAGCTCCACCACTACCTCTGCTGTCCTTGGTGTTTCTTTCTTCCTTGGCATGTTCCTCTTTTCCATTCTGCTCCATGATCTCTGCCATACGAGGAGCTTCACCCACTACCTCTACTGCTTATGCATGTTTGTGTTTTGCTCTCCCTTTATTGAAATTTTGCTTTACTGTTTGTCCTTGGAGATGTGAGAGTGCTTGTGTCTTGTTGCTTTGCTAGAGCCCCAGCTGTCTTTGATGTTGACAGATGTCCTTTTCTTTTTTTTCTTCTTTTGCCAACACATAGCCATTTGATTTCTGAATGGTGCCATAAGGAGTGTTAGTTCTTTTCATGGCTGAAGCTTTGCTGGTCTTGGACTGAGGCAACATAAGCTTGGGCATTTGGGCCTGTTACACTAAAACACACATTAAACAATATTGGGCTTTTCAACCCAATTAAATGTTTGTCATTATTAATCAACCCAAAATCAAACTAGGCTCAACACAACTCATTAATCCTCAAAGCATTCTTACCCACAATCAAAATATCATCCACATAAAGCAAAAGAATGATAAAATCATCATCAGAAAATTTTTGCACAAATACACAATGATCTGAAGTTGTCTTACAGTAACCATGCTCCCACATAACATATTCAAACTTCTTATACCACTGTCTTGGAGCTTGATTCAACCCATAAAGACTCTTCTTAAGCTTGCACACAAAATCTTCCTTCCCTTTAACAACAAAGCCCTCCGGTTGCTCTATGTAAATCTCCTTATCTAAATCACCATGAAGAAAAGCTGTCTTCACATCTATTTGCTCAATCTCCAAATCAAGAGACGCTGCTAATCCAAGCACAGCACGAATGGATGACATCCTCACAACAGGAGAAAAGATCTCCTCATAATCAACACCTTTTCTCTGGATAAATCCTCTAACAACCAATCTAGCCTTATACCGAGGCTTAGAATTGTATTCTTTACTCTTGATTCTGAATACCCATTTGTTCTTCAAAACTCGCATACCCTTCGGTAGCTTCACTAACTCATAGGTATCATTCTCAAGCAAGGACTTCATTTCTTCTTGCATGGCTTCAAGCCATTGAGCTTTGCTTTCATCTTCAACAGCCTCTCCAAAGCATTTAGGTTCTCCCCCATCAGTCAACAAAACAAACTCATGTGGAGAATACCTTGACGAAGGCTTCCTCTCTCTTGTAGACCTTCTGAGTGCATTTGTAGGAATTTCCAAAGCTGGTTCTTCATCTTGATCATCATCACCAACTTTATCAAGTATCGGATCAACTGTTCCATCTTCACCTGCACTCGTATCATGCTCATTATTTTGAGCTTCAACTCTACCATCTTCTACCATAGGCATAAAGGAAGTAATATCCAAGTCAGAAAATCATCACTAGGCTGAACCATTGGCTTCTCCACATTTTCAACATCCTTCAATGTTTGGTCTTCAACAAAGATAACATCTCTACTACAAATCACCTTCTTGCTAATAGGATCATAAAACCTGTAACCAAACTCATCCATGCCATAGCCAATAAAAATACATTGCCTAATCTTTACATCAAGCTTAGATCTCTCATCTTTGGGAATATGAACAAAAGCTTTACATCCAAAGACTCTTAAATGATCGTAAGAAACATCTTTACCTGACCATACCTTCTTTGGCACTTCAAATTGCAAAGGAACACATGGTGTCCGGTTCAAGACATGAACAACAGTGCTCAAAGCTTCACCCCAAAAGGATTTTGCCAATCCAGATTGTGACAATAAGCACCTAACTCTTTCAACCAATGTTCTGTTCATCCTTTCAGCCAAGCCATTCAACTGAGGAGTCTTCGGAGGAGTCTTCTGATGTCTTATACCATGCTCTTTACAATAAGCATCAAATGGACCTGAGTATTCACCACCATTGTCAGTAAGAATACATTTCAACTTCTTCCCAGTTTCTCTTTCAACAGAAGCTTGAAATTGCTTGAACACATTCAAAACTTGATCTTTGGTCTTCAAAGTGTAAACCCATAGTTTCCTAGAATGATCATCAATAAAGGTTACAAAATAGATAGACCCTCCAAGTGTTCTTGTCTTCATCGGCCCACATACATCAGAATGTACCAAATCAAGTATCCCCAACTTCCTTGAAGGTGGATGAGTCTTGAAAGAAACCCTGTTTTGTTTCCCAGCAAAGCAATGGTTGCACTTTTGTAAAGCAACCTTACAACCAGATAAAAGATTCCTCTTGGATAACATATTCATACCTTTCTCACTCATATGACATAATCTCTTATGCCATAAATCAGTTTCATCAACAAACTCAGCAGCATTAACAACATCTTTCACAATTTTTGCTTGAGTTAAATAAAGAGTAAAGTGTCGAGTACCTCTAGCAACAACCATGGAACCCTTGGTGAGCTTCCAACTATCACGAGAAAATGAGCTATCCAAGTCTTCATCACACAACTTACCAACAGAAAGTAAGTTCAACCGAATATTTGGAACATGCTTCACACGCTTCAAAGTCAACTTGGTACCGTTGGAGGTTTCTAAGCAAACTTTTCCAATACCGGCATATTTTGCAATACCTTAATGAGCCATTTTCACATCACTAAAATCACCAGGAGTATAAGATGTAAAAAAATCCCTCCTAGATGTAACATGAATAGAAGCACCACTATCAATCACCCAACTAGTGCTATTATCAACAAGGTTAACAGATTCAAACTCCTTAACAACAAGAAAATCATCATGAGTTACATTAACCTTATCTTCCTCGCTACCATCATCTTTATTTGTGCTCTTGTCTTTACTTGCCTTGACTTTCTCCTTCTTTAGCTGCCAACAAAATTTCTTCACATGTCCCTTTTGACCACAATGATGACACTCAATATTCTTATACTTTCCTCGAGACTTGCTTCTGATTTGATCTCTACCTTTAGGACCTTGACTTTTGTTTCTCCCCCTAGACTCAGAAACAAGAACATCTGAATGTGTAGTCGATGTACCTTGTGACTTTCTTCTCATATCTTCATTCAAAACACTGCTCTTGGCAAGATCCATAGAGATTACACCATCAGGAGCAGAATTAGACAATGACATTCTGAGAATTTCCCACGAGTCTGGTAAGGAGCCAAGAAGTAACAATCTTTGAACCTCTTCATCAAACTTGATATCCACGGAAGATAACTGATTCATAATTCCTTGGAAATTATTCAAGTGATCTGTCATTGATGTCCCATCTATATACTTCAAAGCCAACAACTGCTTTATCAAAAACATCTTATTATTCCCAGTTTTTCGAGCATACAACTGCTCAAGCTTAATCCAAAGGGTCCGAGCATGTGTCTCTCTAATAATATGATTCAACACATTATCGTCAACCCACTGCCTAATATATCCACAGACTTGTCTACGCAACAAAGTCCAATCATCATCAGACTTATCATTAGGCTTCTCTGTACCAAAAACTGGTTGATAAAAATTTTTGATATAAAACAAATCTTCTATCTTTGACTTCCACAAATCATAATTAGGACCATTAAGAGTGATCATCCTATTAGTATTAGTATTAGCTTCCATTGTTCACAGAATCACAAGCCCAGAAAAATACCAACAAGCTCTGATACCAGTATGAAAGAGTGTAGCAGCGGAAACGACACAAATATCCAACACAAGAATAATATGGAAGCACTCACAACACAATATGACAGCAACTATAACAAGAAAATATAGCAAGTAAAGTAATAACAAGAACACACCGAGATTTTAACGTAGAAAACCCCCTCAATGTGAGAGGTAAAAACCACGGGTCGTCCAGACCAATGAAATAGCTCCACTATAATCAAATGAGGTGCAAGAGAGTCTCAAACAAAGCACAAAAATGTGCATATAACCAGCCAAAACATCAAAGCACCAAAGCTCACAAATAAGAAGCAAGAAGATGAAATATACCCAAAAAATAGAGCTATTGTCGAAGCCAATTTCTCTCTGCAGACCTCCAATTAAAATCTCCACTGTCCAGAATGAACAACAAAATGTGAAGAATCTACAGTTCAAATTTCACGTCGATCCAATGGTGAAATAATGAGAAACTGTCGTTCCACGATTGCTGCTTTGTGTAAAAATGGAAAACCTAATTTTTCTCTTGCGAAGCCAATTTCTCCTACTGCAAACCTCCAATCAACATCTCCACCAACAAGAATGAAAAACAAGATGATAGAAACACGCAGTTTAAATTTCAAGCCGATCCAACGGTGAAAAACTGAGAAACCGCCATTTGAAATTTACTGCTTTGGGCAAAAACGGGAATTCTGTTTTTCCCTTTCTTTCTCTCTTTTGTTGGCTACTCTCTTTCTCTCAAAAAACCTCAAAAAACTGAATTAGGGTTGTGACACTAGAGTGCAAGAATACACCCCAAAATGTTAGACTTGGCCTCACAAAGGAGAGAAAAAACCCAACAATTCAGATGTATTATTGAGCAACACCAATATCAACACTTGTTGGAGCATCCAAGTCATAACAAGACAAGTTTATGGTTCTTTTCTTTTTCATTCTATATGCAACAATTCTCTACGGCGTTCTTTAATCCAAAGTTTACACATTCTGAGGATTTTGCTTTTCAGAAGGCAGTTAATTAAGTTCTATTCTAGTTTCCCATCATGCCAAAATAAGGGAAACAAATTCTCTTCCGATCTTTCTAGTTGCCATTTAATTTTAGTGGCAAAATGTTTTACCAACCACAAGACTCTGGAAAGTATTTGGGTGCAATAATTTTTTTTTAATTTGTCTTAAAAAAGTACGTTACCGAGACTTAAATATGAACTTTGGTTAACTCTCCCCTAGCTAGTTACATTATCATATGAACTTTGGATTTGTAACCGTGAATTTCTTTCTATGAGATTTTGGATATGATTTTTCACGGTGATATAAAATTTGAAAATATAGAGTTGAATTACTTGCCTAAGTAGTTCAAATAGGATGATTACTTCGAAAGTTAGAATTCATACGATGTCGTTTCTTGTAGTTGCTCTTAACTGAAGTTTTATTTCTTTCATTAGGAACTTATTTATCAATACAAACTAAAACTTTGTATGAAGCACGTCAAACACTTTACAGTATGTGTTATCATAATATCATAATGAATTAAAACTCACTTAGATATTACTTAAATTTAACACTATCATTTCATAACCTTTAAGAGTGGGTGTTGCAGTCTTTACAATTTGTTGTCTCAATTTTAATTGTTCACTTTGATAATTGGGTATTAAAATTTTGAACTGGTAGTTTGACTAGTATCTTGAGATTGTGTCTACTACTCTACTTAGAAAAAACTTGATTATGACCTTATGTGATTGTTGATATTTATAGATTGATGTTTATAGAGTGATTGAACATTTTTAACTTGATAATTTTTTCTGTGATGCAATGTTTTTTAATTTTTGTGTTAAGAGTGAAAATGTGAGAAAATAGAAGAGTATATTAATCTCATAAACAGATTGTTTATAATACAGTGATTTTGTTATAAGTAACTCTTTGTGATTTCTTGCAGCTATCAAATCAAATTTGGATGAAATGTGTAGATGATAGCAGAAAGTAGAGTGATTATTGACTTATTGTGCACTCTTGAGGTAAAAGAAGATTATTGCATGTCAAATCCTTAAAAATACTTTGAATCTCACCTGATCCATGGAAGGGAGGGGAAGGCTTAAAATCAAAACCAGAACTGGCCATATGCTTCTTACATAATTCAATTTAATTAGTTTGCTGATATTGTCTCACAAGAGAGAGTTTTTTGTATTTAGACATTTTCAACAATTAATTTAGTCCTAGCTACATCCCAAGTGTCACATGCTTAATTCCCCTTGAACAATGTCATGGATTTTTGTTTTGCATCTCACAATAAAACATTATAGTAGTTGCATGTTTATGCAGAAAAGCTACTCTTTTTTCCTTATTATTTTTAGCCTTGAGCATCGTATATGATGAGTCACAAGATTGTCTTTATGTATTTGCATATTTGTATCATTTTATTATCAAATATTTACTTTCTAATTCTCTCATTTTAATATATGGTTTGCTTCATTTTTGCAGATAACTTTGTTCCTATTCAAAAATGTTAGTCTCCAATATGACACACTTGATACGTTGAGTTTAAAAAATAATAATTTAATTTTGTGTAATGACAAACATATATTTGGTTGAGTTTAAATACTTAAAAATGGTTTGATGAATGTTTTATTTGTGCAGGTCCATATTAAAATTTTTGGTGACAAAAAAGGCTAAGCGATTCAATAACTCATGAAGCAAACAATAAAAAAACTGTTGCAGCTAGTAAAATGGAGAAACAGTATAGATCATTGCTGCTGAAATTTGCTGATGCAAAGTTAGCCAAAAAAAAAAAAAAAAAAAAAGAAGAAATTTGCTGATGCATGGACCAGTTCGGGATTCGGAAGAAAGGACTCTATTAAATTTTGGCATCAAAGCAATGTCATCAAGTTGTGATAGAAGGAAAATATTAAAATTTGGAGTCAAAGGAAAGATCAAGGGTGATGATTCACTTGTATATTAAGGAAAAGTGTGCTGTTAAAAAGAAAGAAAAAGACAGCAAGGAGTGTTCTATAGTCTATACACACCCACGATCCTTTGTAGCAACAATCTTGTTTCTGCAAGTTTTTGCATCTCTACTACCCTGCTGCAACACTCACTTTGAAGGGAAGAGTGCAACTACACCTCACCTGTTGTGCTCAGAATTTGTTATCAACAAAAATTTCAATTTTTGAAAGTAATGTACCTATATAAAAAGGGCATTCAACCAAGCTTTGAGGTTAAGAAGGAAGAACACAAAATCTGTTCATTTTATAGCATTTTTACTATTTTTTTATATTTTTATTAAATATCATGTTTTTTTAGTTTTTTTTTTATTTTAAGAAAAGATTAATATGTAAGGCATTAAAACAAATTATTAAAAAAAAGACAAAAAAAATTACACTTGAAAAAAAGTCAAAGATTATATTAAATTATTTTAATATAATTTTCTGTTTTGTGCCATGAGTAAGTAAGTTTCTCTTTATTGACAAGTGCCAAGTAAATAATTGTACTAATGTGATTGTTTTTATAAAACAATTATATACATTCACACTTAATTATATGATTCATGCATCTAAGTATATAAAAATAAAAAAATAATATTAAAATAATACAGTCAAAAATAATTTTGATCAACACCACCGGAACAATATTCCCCCCTTGTAGTGTAATCACTTTTGGTAACGTTTTCAAATACAAATGATGATGTTAACAGTTGACACCAATTTACTTTAAACCAAACCAAAATTAATTAGTTTCTACTTCATTGCGAGCTGTGCCATTATCAAGTTTCTTGCATAGGAATACCTTTGACTCTCCAAATAGCAGTGTTTGTCAACACCAAGATTTCTATTTTTCAATAACATTGTCCTCATAAATCATTCTCGTTCCTAAATTTGTGTCTCATTTTCATTCTTAGACTTCTCTTCCGTTTTCATTTTCAGATTTCCGTAGTGAAAGAATATTGTCCTTATCTCATTTTTTTATAGATTTCTATTTCTCGCAGAACTTCATTTTCATCTTTCTATATTTATAATTTATATAAAAATTCTAATAAAATTAAAAAAATTAGAAAAATTATTATAATATATATATATATAACACACTATAATTATAGTTCATAAAATAAAATTTAAAAAAAATAATTTTTAATCTTAAAAAAACAATAATATAGAGTAGAATTTGAAAGATTAAAATTTAAAAATTCTAACTTTTTAAAATGACTGAAAAGTAGGACAACACAATATTAATATTATGGAGAGAATAAAATATATTTTTAAAATTAGATTTTTCAATAAATATATATATAAAATAATTAAAAAATTTATATTTAAGTAAATTTAATAATTCAAAAAGAAAAAATTTAGGGGCCAGCAACTTTATGAAATTTTGGCCAGCATGTAATCAGTAGAAAAATGTGAATTATTAGATGAAATTTCACATCAATCTCACACCATTAACTCATAATTGATGACTATTTGATGACTACTAATCACAAAAGTTGCTAGCCTCCTAGCATTCCTCATTCAAAAATTAGCGAGATAAAAATTTTTGCTTGAAT